>NC_053165.1:128893303-128988303 GCF_016835505.1 Polypterus senegalus
GACAGGATATATTTTTATGGAGAGCAAAATATTATAAGTTGTTTAAGGTTTGAGTTGATTTATTCAGGAATAATATTCCTGTCTGTTTTTACCATTCCTACCAAAGATATTTCTGTCGACTAAATAAAAATTCCTTCTATTTAAAATTTAAATAGAACTTGAACAAATACGATAGTTCATAATATCCACGCAGACTTGCACGTAAGAGCGGGTGTCATCCGTTTTAATTTCAAACAGCGCATTGCACTGATAATAAATAGCTGTGTGTGTATATATGTAGATATGTATGTATATGTATATATATGTTTATATATGTGTGTGTGTATGTATATATATATATATATATATGTATATATGTAGTATATATATATATGTATATATATATGTATATATATATGTATTTGTGTGTGTGTAATGTAGATATAGATATGTATGTATATATGTGTGCGTAATAGATATGTATATATATATATGACAACAACTACCTCACTCACAATAGTGACAAAACAATAACATTGACAATCATGTTACGTTATTTTCAAAATGTTTCCTTTTCTTTTCATTGCTCTTTAACATTCATTCCTGGCTGCTAAGCTGGTATTTTGCTAGTATATATATATATACACACACACACACACAGTGGAACCTCGACGGCGGTGCATAATTGCTCGGAAACGTGCTCGCAATCCAAAGCACTGTGATATTAAACCGAACTTCCATAAGAAATAATGGAAACTCAGATGATCTGTTCCTACACCCCAAAACTATTCATATAAAAATGATTAATACAAAATATAAAGTAAAAATACATAAAACAAATTAACCTGCACTTTACCTTTAAAAGAATCATGGCTGGTGTGGAGTGAGTTTCTAAACCTGGTGTGGGACCACCCAACGGGATCACACGCTGAAGAGCGTCCCCTAAAGCAATCGTAGTCTCCCACGTACTGTAGCAGTCTTCACGTATAAGCACATTTAAATAGATCACAGATGATGTTATAAGCGCTTGCCATCAATACGAAGCAAGAAACATTATAAACATCCTGTACAGCAAATAACAACGAGCAATGTGCTGTTTCAAGCCGAAGGCGGCTGGTGTTGTTAAAGTAATGAGACTCAGCTTCGCGGCTTTGGGCGCTAAGATGGGACTCTGACTTCATAGCGGCGTGACACACACATACAAGTCACAATGTTGTAGTAAAATAGTATACGCCGACAGATGATGACTATATGAGTGAGGCAAACAGACTCAGACGGAGAGGAGGAGACAATTGCCCTCAAGAGAGAGAGAGAGAGAGAGACCTGCACCTGTGAGCGAGCGCATGCAGATAAGGAGAAAAGACTTAATGCAAGCAAGAGAGATAAGGAGAGAGAGAGAGAGAGAAAGAGAGAGAACTCAGCTCAGTTGTGATCACATGACACTCAGCAAAGTGTATCCATACTGCTCGTATTGCAAGACATCTCCTCGCTTATCGCGTCAAAATTTATTAACAAATTTTGCTCGTTTGAAAACACTCTCGTGAAACCAAGTTACTCAGAACTGAGGTTCCATGTGCGTGTGTGTATGTGTATGTATGTATATATATATGTATATATATATATATATATATATATATATATATATATATATATATATATATATATATATATATATATATATAGATAGATAGATAGATAGATAGATAGATAGATAGATAGATAGATAGATAGATAGATAGATAGATAGATAGATAGATAGATAGATAGATAGATAGATAGATAGATAGATAGATAGATAGAGTCACAAAGCTGAGACATACTCAAAGAAAGGTTTGGGGCAGCCACCCGTGTATTCTGTTATCCTGGCTGCAAAGTCGTTTTTTATCACAATAAACAGCACTGATGTGCATACAAATGAGTCCAAAACAAGACTGAGGGAAAGGGGAAAAAGGACAGGCTTTAAAGGGGAAGACAGGAAGTGAGGTCATGGGAATCGGGCACGTGTTCATCACTCATTGGATCAGGCCCGGATGTGACATCAGGGGCCCAGCGCCGTTAGTTCTGTCTCCATTGGTTCGGTCCCGGAAGTGATGTCGAGAGCCAGGTGGAGTCTCCCAGGGATGGTCTACAGGGAAGTGAGAAAAGAGTCAGTGCACTCCTGCCACAGCCCGGCCTGTCTCAGAACTGCCGCCACTCAAGCCCTTTAGCTGCCTCCCATGCGCAGTGTGTACATATATATATATATATATATATATATATATATATATATATATATATATATATATATATATATATATATATATATGACAGAAACACTCATCACTCACAACAGTGACAAAACAATTACATTGACAATCATGTTTTTCCTTTTCTTTTTCATTGCTTCTTTAACACACTACTTCTCCGCTGTGAAGCGCGGGTATTTTGCTAGTGTACTAATAAAAGGCAAAGCCCTCACTGACTGACTCACTCACTCACTCACTGACTCATCACTAATTCTCCAACTTCCCATGTAGGTAGAAAGCTGAAATTTGGCAGGCTTATTCCTTACAGCATACTTACAAAAGTTAAGCAAGTTTCATTTCGAAATTCTACACATAACACTCGACAACGTCCGCCATGTTGAACTTTCTTATTTATGGCCCCATCTTCACGAAATTTGATAGGTGGCTTCCCTGCTTAACCAAAACCGATGTAATGCATTTTATTTCGTGGTTTGACGCCACTGTCGGCTACCATATTGAATTTTCCAAACGTCACTAATTCTCTATATATACATATATATATACACACACACACATACATATATATATATATATATATATATATATATATATACACACACATACACATATATATATATATATATATATATATATATATATATATATATATATATATACACACACACACATACACATACATATATATATATATGTGTATGTGTGTGTGTGTATATATATATATATATATATATATATATATATATATATATATATATATATATATATATGTATATATATATATAAAACACTTTTGGTAGTGTACTTTGCCCAGAACCTGAAGTTCTGAAGAGTTGCCATAACCATTAGTAGGCATGATTGCCTTTTTTCCCTACTCTTAAGTCAGTGGGTAACCAATGTTGTATACTAATTGAAACTGGAAAAAAATCGAATTCTCACTTAGAGGATCTTTTCCAAGCTTTTTTTTTTTTTAAATGTGGCAGGATGTAATCAATAACCTTTTAGAATAAGCTTCCATTTAAGGGGAAAAGGATGCCCTTTTATAGAGTAGCTTCGGTTGCTGGCTCCTCTGTCTTTCTCTTGGGGTTGAATTTTGGTTTGATTTGTTAAATTTGACTTGACTGTATTGAATGTTAACTGTTTCTAATTAAAATCAATAACAATAATTAAAAAAAGGTCATATATATATAATGCAGTGAATGGCAGGTTACCATAAATTGAGTCTTGCCGGATCAAACATGAATTAATAAATTTCAAAATTTTAAAAGCCAGAGTTTCCTTCAATAATTTTAAAACAAAGTGTAGTGCAGAGTATTATATTAGTTAAAAACTGAAAAGAATCATATTTTATTTATCATAAATGCTCTTCACTTTTTTTAATACTGGTCAGGATTTCATTGTTAATGTTTAGTTATAAATCATGCTCATTAATCCTTTTTTCTAATGTTTCAGATTAGATTCTCTTATTATGAGATTTGAATCACCAGATTCAAGGAATAGATGGGACAGTCCTCTTTTTACAGTACAGAAGGATGACATACTTCCTTTTGAAGAAATTTGTGATGCGATATTTAGCAGAAAAGCCCCACCACCTAATCAGTCTACCCAAAGTGTAAGTTATTGCAAAAATTGGCTAAACATTTGCATGCTAGAATATATTTTTTGTAGTGTATAAGCACCAATATGTATCAGAGATCACATGATCTAAATTTTACTTAGAAGTACCGATGTTAACCTGATTAGGTGGAAATGACCTCTCTAAGCTTTAACAAACTGATGAAAGGTGTAATTGTGACAATAGATTTAAAAAAAAAAAAAAAAATTTCAATTTAGTCATGGTCAGAAGACCATGCATAACATTTAATCTGTAGTATTGCCATGGAAATGGTGGTTGGGATGTTGTTTAGCTTGTAATATAAAAGTTTTTGTTTTATTTTGTGGTTTGTGGCTAAATTGTTGTTTCAATAACCTTTTTTTTTTTTCTTCAGCAACCACTTTCATCTACAAACTTTCTGTATGAATTAGACAAGGTTACACAAGATATTCTTATGGTAGGTTTGTCACCGTATCTAGCTGAATCCTTTTTGTTAGTATACACAAACTCCTGAAAATTGATTACCCTTTCAGTTACTTGTTATTGTTTAACATGTGCTTTGATCCAGCACTTTGTCATTCAATATCCTTTACTAATTGCCAGAATAAGTGATGTAAGCTCCAGTATTTATATGCACATTTCAATCAAACTAGCACTACTGTTTAAAATTCAGTTTTTGTAATCTTATAACAGTTTTATTATTATTATTATTATTTTTTATTAATTTGGCAGACACGTTTATCCAAGTTGACATACAAAGCAAGTTGTAATACATAAAAGATGATTAGAAGGTGCAAGCATCAAAAGCAACAGAGAACAAGATTAAAAAGAACAAGAGGGAGTAGTAGTTCTACTGCTATATAATTACATCTGCAATTAGACTAAGACAAGAATCAAAACCTTTAGAGTGATGTGTTATAACTTTTATGTTAAAGAGCCTTTTCCTGTTGATCAATGTCAAAATTAAATACGCTTTTATTAGTATTGTATAAAAATAAATTGTGAAAACTTCCGGGTGGGTGAATGTTTTCACAGGCACTATATGAAGTACTATGCACAATTTTTGCACAATTTTCAGGCTGCAAAGATTAGGAAATAATAATAATAGTAGTAGTAATAATGAGATGGCAGCTGTTCAGAAGAAATACATATCTTTAAAAGATGACAGTAATTATATAGAGGATTTCTTTTGGTTAAGTATTAAATAACGAAAATGAAATCTTGACAAGTTTCGTAAAGCATTTGGATGAGATACTGTGAGTGCTTTTCTATTAACTAATCAAATGAAGTCTGTTTTGTCAGGTTTATACTGTTCATATTACACTAAATCAGTAAGCAATGTGTGATGAAGTGTGTAAAATAATAATTGAATAAATATTTGAATCATGATAATTTCAATTAAAAGCCTGTGCTGTATAAATAGATAAGTTCTTGGTGGTGTTTGATTTTCTTTTGTGGTGTAGCAATTTAGTCCTTGAGTAACAAATAATGAGATGTTCCAGATAAATTGTTTAAATTACATCTTGATTTTGTAGGAAGTGGTCAATGCCCAGAAAACAAGTGTGCCTGGAGATTTGATAGCCATACCAGGATCCTCTGAAAAAATATCCTTTTCTTAATTTTAATATATGTAGAGAAACAGTATATGTTTCTATTTTATTAAAAAGTGATTTTAATAGTTTTGTTACTCTTCTGTTTCAGTAACATATGTGGAAAAATGTTTTTCATATTATATCTGTAGGGTCATATATACAGCAGGAGCCAGCCCTTAGTGGAGTAGGTGCTTTATTTTTATGTTTGCATTTATGTTTGAAATATTATTGGTCTCATACAACGTTTGAGAAAATTACATTGACATCTTTTGTTGCTGTGCTAACTTTTGCGTTTTTGTAGATCACTTTGATGTACTATAAATTATGGATATTGCTGTCATTGTTAAAATTTATTAATCCGATTGGAGATGCTGGGCGATTGGATTATATCCTATAAGCACTGGACACAAGCCAGGAAACGGTCGCTATTGGTGTGTCAGTCCATTGCATGGTCCACACAAACCTATCCACACTAACACCTGGGATGATTTGGAAATGACATTCAACTTAACCTGCACATATTTGGGGATGTGTGAGAGAAAAAAAAAAAAAACAGTACCTGAGGTAACACCCACACAGGCAAAGGGAGAACATGCTGACTCCATGTGGACAAAGTCCAGGTTCTCAGCCCGCATCTCTGCATCTTTGTTAAGTTGAAACACACAAAGGATTTCAATTGTAATTGTATAAATAGAATAAACAAAAGCTTTTTTCACTAAGTTAAATCCTTAGGTAGTCCACATATGCTTTATTCTGCTGTTTAAACAATTTTTCTGACAGAAACAAATCTCTCCCTTTATCTTCTATATACTGACTGCTGAAATGAAATACCAAGTATAATTTCTGCTGCACATAAGGTTAGGCAGTTTCAATATTAGTCCTAAGAGTGCAGCTTTCCTTGGAGATAATATTGGAATGTTTGTTTAAATATTTTGTAATTGCCTTTTAGAGCAAATATTATCAAAATTGCCAAAAAATTGTATTTTGATGTTAGCCTTCACTGATGGCAGTGATGATGCCTGCAATATCATGATGATTTCTTTCGGTGACATGGAGAAGGGCCACTTTACAGAACAGGGTTTGTTACATTGTAATATTAGACACAGATTTCCACTTTTATTTCTATATTTTTAATTTCTTTGGAAATTTGGGTATAACTTTAGAACCATTATAACATTCCTAAACATGGCCAAAATGTAAGTACTTGATTGCTGATTATGTCAAATTATCTAAAAAAAAAATAACACATTTTAACAAGACAAAAGAGCTAATAGAAGAATTCACATCCAGTTACATGGACCTTAACAGCAAGAGTTTGTATTATACAGTAGCACATCAAATCAAAGATTTTTTATTTTGTCCCAAAGACACTTTTCCAAACTAACGCATATGATTCCACTCAGTGATTGAAATGGAAACAAATAAACGAAAGCACTTTGTTTTTGTCTGCTTCTTGGTCATCTTGGTAGTGGTGTTCAAATTTAACACAAGTTCTTAATGAAGCTTTCCCTCTGAAACTTTTGACCACATTATTATATGTATATTATATCAAACTGGGGTAATGTTGGGGGGTGTCCTCTTTGCTGTTCTAAATATATTGTGAGGATGTTTGTTTTGAAGGAACATTTGAGGCATTCTGGTATTCTTTAGTTAGTTATCACAATCCATTGCCTGAAAATCTTAACTGTCCCTGTTACCTGGGGCCTCATGTATAAATGGTGCGTACGCACAGAAATGTTGTGTAAGAACTTTTCCACGTTCAAATCACATGTATAAACCTACACTTGGCGTAAAGCCACGCACTTTTCCACGGTACCTCATACCTTGTCATACGCAAGTTCTCCGCTCAGTTTTGCAGACTGACGGCACCCAGCGTCAAAGCAGTGCTACTGTTCCTGTGTGGTTACACCTTATTTTCCTGATGCGGATTTATAAATAAACTGAAACTAACCGCATATTGTTTATTATTGTAACGCATCTGATTGTAATTAACTTGTAACAATATAATGGTCCAGGGAACAGCCATAGTATTCCAAATACCATAACTACTTTAGCCTTGTTACTCTCACTTCTTCTTCTTTCAGCTCCTCCCTGCTCGAGTTGCCACAGCGGATCATCTTTTTCCATATTACTCTCACGATGGTATGTGAGACTTTTAAAATCTCTTTTTAAAATTTTACGATCGGGAATATGTGACGCTTGAATATAAAAGCACCACGAATGCATCTGTATGTCGGCATTTTGCTTCACCACTTTGAACCATTCTTCAAACAGCAAAGCGCGCACATCGATCCCCAAAAGATCTCTATAGAGGCTTGCTGTCACATGTAGATAGTAAACAGAGACTCTGACGTCACGTTCTGACTTCTAGCACACCTGCGCCCCCCGACTTTTGCTGGTACTGCAACTCGCGCACGCGTCACGTTAATTTCTGAGGACCTGCTCAGAGGATACGTGAAATGAACGCTGGAAACGCGTGGCAGCCATGATGCGGGCGCATACGCCTTCTGAGCATGAAGTATAAAACGGCCCATACGCGTCACAGGGTTCTTCATTCATATCTGTTTAACCCTTTGTCTTCCTTTTTTTGCGTGTTATACTCTTACATTTAGTACGATCATTTAACTTACCTGTTACTAATTAAAACATCAGGAGGAGGAAGATGCATGCAACGGGATCTGTGTGTGACTTGCTGTACTTGCTGATAATAGGATTGCAGTCTCGTGTGCATGCAGGCAGTCGGCAGTGAAAGCAACTTCCTACCTGCACATGCTGTCTGCCAGTTTTTTCATTAACTTGTGAGATGATGTTTCCTGTCAGTGGGGGTAATTGGAGATGAAAAAGAGGAAAATATAAAAGTTAGTGTAACCACTCTCAAGGTAAAACTGAAACCGTGAATAAATTCGTAGTTGGGAGTTGCACAGAATGTTCCTCTGTTTTAAGGTAGACAATCTCATAAATTCGCCAGTGCTTTTCCATGGGATATGTATGTGCACAGCGCGATCTGTTCAAGATATCTCAACAAAAATGGAATTGTCTCTGCAAATTTCCTTGAAGAATAAGTGTGGCATAATTCAATAAAATTGGTCCACGGGGGGGCTGAGTTGGTTCATGAGGGCAGATAGCCATGGCTATCGTAATAGGGGGGGTTTGTGCATTATATGCAAACACACTTAACACTATATAGAAAAGCATCTGTCAAAGTTACCCTGTCCTTAATACATTGTGTAAGTGTGCTAATGTAAATGTATAAATTCAAATTCTGTGTCTTTTGAACTTCATTTTGTTTGCTCATTACATTGTATGAAATACCTTCATTGCATTTACTGATGTTTAATTTACTGTTAATTCAATAGGACCATTTGAAGATTAGGAATCTGTTCATAATGACATAACACTACATCAGTTTCCAAAAGCACAATTTTATCTGGTACATATTTACAAATAGTATGACCATAAAGCTTAATGTGGACTCCAGAATGCCTGCTTATTTTAAATGTTCCAACTGTTATAACAGGCTTGTGTTATTTTATATTATCCGCTACTATATTTAATCTTCTTTATGCTGTTAGGGAGATTGCTTTTACTCTTGTTGATATTGTAATATGCATTACAAAATACAATTTTGTCACTTTTACTTTACAGTATACTTTAAGTTCCTTAACCTTCATGTACATAATGCTAACCAGAAATCTTAACATGGCAGAGCTACGGAAACTTCGAAGGCAGTTCATCAGCTATACGAAGATGCATCCAACTGAAAATATTGGACAGATTGCAAATATGTTTGTACAATACTTAAATAAGAGTATACACTAAAAACAGCGTGTGTGTTTAAAGGAATTCTAACCTCTGGTTTTATCATGTATTCAGTGTTTTATCTGTTTAAAAACAGACTGGCGAATGGACATTCTGTTCTCAAACATATTGTTTTAAAACATCTTGTTTAAAATAATAATAAATATCATTTTCTTTTTGTATCAGTATATTTTAGGAATTAATGTTCTTGAACATCTTTGCTTATAATGCATTTTCAGAAAGCATTAATGCTCTTCATAAGACTCAAAGCTGCCACTGTAATTGTTTTTGCTTTTGATGAATGGGAAGAAGATGGTGACTCTCATGTTTCTAAGGTGCAAAAATTATTTTAATTTATATTTTTAATATATATTTTTCTTCACTGTAGCTTGATTAATTTATACAAAAAAACTTATTAAAAATTGCATTTTTGAGGCACAAATTCCTTAAATCAATTTCAAAGCCATCACAGCAACCATGCTTTTCAATTTAAATGGAAATGTCATTTATAATGACAAAAGTTATTTGTTGAATTTTTATGTTTATTTTATAGTAATCCCAAGGGAGAAAAAGAAACCATGTTAGACAAATAATAATATATGTATGTCATTTCACACTCTTCAAAGAAAATAAGCGATTTTAATCATTTAGCAGCTATTTCACATAATGTAGGCACATATGCATTAGTATACACATCTGGTGCCATTAACAGATCAAAAAGTGTGTTCCAGGTTTGTTGTTCACTCTGTAAAACTTAAAAAAAAGAAAAAAAAAACTAAACATTAAAAAAAAACTCTGTAAAAAGTAGAGGATAACATCAAAAATATGATTAATTAGCAGTTTTACTTCCATAATTTCCCCAAATTAACACCTGATGATACAGTCCATATAGGGTGTCTCTTACTTTCACATTGGGTTGTTGGCATTATTAAATACGATATTGCAACGGAAAATAATCTCTTTATTTGATTTTAGTAGTACCCAGTTTATTCAGTTATGCCCAAAGAATGCCCTTTGTAGGTAGGTATAAATATCTTGTATGGTTGTTTTAGTCATTGTTATTAGGTGTACATTTCACTGGCACGCCTGAATAACAAAGTGACTGTAACATATTTATATAAAGTAACGTCTGTTAAAACTGAAGAGTAGGGCATGACCTTTCTTCCACGTATGCCTTTGGTTAATCTTCTGTAATGGAATCTGACACCAAAAATGGAACACAAATAAAATTGTAGTGTTTATCAGTTGCAGCACACGTTATGCTAAGTAACATGGCAAAGCTGCCATACAACCATTGAATTTCCTGTTTGAAAACGGGAAAATAAGAGCACATAAGCATGCAATTTTTAAGTAGACAATCCAGTCAAAGAGAAAAGAGCCTGAACACCACTATTGTTTGCTTGTAGCCAGTTCTCTGAGCCAAAGATGCCTTGGATCCTCAGCTGGGTAGGAAACAGGCACTTACAACTGTCAAGCCTTTGGTACTCTCTTCCATGGCATGGTATAAAGATTAACACAAGCTTTCTTCTATCCAGATTCTGGTTCAGCAAGTAAACCATTCTGTGGTTGTCTTTTCTCATTCATTCGAAGTTCATATCCAAGCCATTTCAGGCAAACCTGGGACATGTCTTGCAAGATCCTTGAGTCTCCTTTATGGCTGAAGATCCTATGGCATACTTGATTACTGCTTCTGTCCCCAGCAGATGCAATCAATGCTTTTCTGCCTCTGTTGATCAAAATCTTGTAATCTGACCATGTTACGCACCCATACAGTAGAGGGGGGGCAAACTGTAGCATTGTAGACTCAGCCATTGGTAGGTATGGAAATGTCTGTTTGCTAAAAAAAAAAAAGGTAACATAGGTTTGCACAGGTGGTATGTGTCTTTGAAATCTAAGCTGTCACGTCTTTGCTTATACTGACATTGCCATTGATACCACTTCCAAGGTTGGTGACTGTTAACATAAATTGTACTGTTGCCTCTCATCTGAGGCAGTTATGAAATTTGTATTAATGGGTAGTGAGCATCATACATTCTTTTAAATTGCATTTCCACATTTTTACTGGTATTTAGTTTCCTTTGATGTGTTGTAGTAAAATGTTCATTTTGGGCCTGATTTTATGAGGCGTTCCTCGCTTTACATTATAATTCTGTTTAGTTATTTTATAGACACTAAGTTAT
The DNA here is from genome assembly GCF_016835505.1 of Polypterus senegalus. Lineage (NCBI taxonomy): Eukaryota > Metazoa > Chordata > Cladistia > Polypteriformes > Polypteridae > Polypterus > Polypterus senegalus. The sequence continues at coordinate 128,904,690 of NC_053165.1, forward strand.
CAAATTTTGCTGATTAATATTAAAGTCGACTGGTTTGTTTTCTATAACGTGGATTTGTTATGGAAATACAAGGTCTGTAGCCAGACCCTTCTCGACAGCTTAGGCATTGCTTTTAATTGCCCATGCCCCAGGAAAAATGCAAGTAAAGAAAATGGATGGCTGGATGAAGTGAAATTTAAATTAAAAGCATACCAAGTGCCTTTCAAATAAACAGAAAATATTATAAAAGTTACATTCACTAACATGGTTGATGCTAAGTGGTTTTTGCTTGGGTTATTGGATGTTTATTTTGCACTCCCTTTCAAACTTGGTGATATTTAATGTAAATTGTTTTGCATTTTAAAATGCTAATTATGGTTGGAATTTTTTTCTTTCTTTTTTTCTCTCTCTCAGATGTACCATATGCTTGATTGGCTTCATTGCGGAAGCTAATGCATCCTTTCTCTTCCAGAATATTTAAATCTGTTTGCTAGCAGATGGATATCTTATCACCTACCCACTAAGAATATAGCTTTTCATTTGTATTAAATGTATTCCTTTTTGCAGGTTGTGTGGGTGTCGTTTTGGTTCAAGAGAAGAGGAGTTCTTTTATTACTAGCATTTAAAGATGTATAAACATTTATTTATTTTGTTTTGTTGGCATTTTAAGATTACAGATTAATACTTGAAGTATATAAATTACAAAGTTCAGGACAGTTATCAGTATGATCAATAACTGGGATTAATTTAAATGCAAGTAGATACTAGATGAAGGTCATCCTCAAATTCAGGAAAGGGTTTGGGGGGCATACTGTGACATTTAAATAGAGAAAAAAATAATAATGTCCAAACAGCACTGCTATCCAATGAAGTAATTTGATTCTGGGCTATTTCCTATAGAACTAAAGTTTAATTTGTTGTTCATTCCAACAAAGTAATCTTTCATATGAAGAAAGTAGCAAAGTACATTTTTACATCTTTTGTACCTGACCCTAAATTCGCGACTCAGAAGCTCCACTGAACAGTCGCTTACAGCAGATTGCATATTGATGTCGACATACTCTTGGGGCAGAGCTGATCTTGAGGAGGGTTACTGTAGACCTGAGGCATTGTGGGCATTCCTAGGGGCGAGAGAAACTGGCAATCAAATTTGACTTTTGCTTCACTTGTAGAGCTCTTGAGGTTCGCTGCAGTTAAACTCTGTTGCTTATTTCTGGGTTTCTTGAGGTATAATTTGACTTCCCTGAGCACATTGATAAGATTAGGATTATTTTTTGACTCTTCACAAAAATTTCTGACGACTGAACTTTCCTTGCGTTTATGCTACTCAACCAGTTTTCAACGTGTTTTGTAAATTTGCTGAGATTTTAACACCTGCTCACCATCCATCCATCCATCCATTATCCAACCCACTATATCCTAACTACAGGGTCACAGGGATCTGCTGGAGCCAATCCCAGCCAACATAGGGCGCAAGGTAGGAAACAAACCCCAGGCAGGGCACCAGCCCTGCACACCGTAATCTTAAAAAAAAAAAAAAAAAAAATTTGAATTTACCTTTGAATTTTGTTCTCATAAATTTATGAATTGAACGATTCATATTTGTGTGACCTTCACTTCCTGTAACTTTTTATCTTGATCTTTTTATGTAACACTTTTCCAGGTTAAAAAATATGGTGACTTGCAACAGAACAGATGGCAGTCAGTCCATTAGGCAGTGTTGGGCTATGCACGTCGTTTATGAAAGTAAAGGGGCACATGTTATAGACACCAAGGGGCGTCGTTTATGTAACTCAAGCGGCTAGTGCTTCAGGCACCGGAGGGGGACCCCAGACCGTCCTCCCTACTGGATCTCGAAGTTTAATAACACCTACTGCGCTGTGGACACCAAGTGGTGCTATTTATACAACTAAAGCAGTTTACTTTACAGAAAAACTTGGAACTTCACATTGTCATTGATGCTAGCAGGAAGAACAGACAGACGTTGCCATCAAGTTCAGCATTCTGCGGTCAACATTGTTTGTACCTACAGAAGACCACACTAAGCTCCAGTTCCATTATAAGAAATCCCTGTTGTAACAAATGACTGTTTCAGTCCCAAGCACTCCATTCTAATGGAAGTTGATCTGTAATTATTTTAACGAGCTGTAGATTAAGAATAAAAATGTGGTTGAAATTTTTTTTTCATCACAAAATCAGGACATTTAAATATGACAAATTATTTGTGCCACAATTAAATGCAATCCAACATGTCAACTAAATTATGTAATGTACAATCTGGTTTTATTGTCATAAGTAAATCATAGCACCAAAAGGTTGTTTGCCTATCATTACATCACACAATATTCATGTCAGTTTAAAATTTAAGACAAAAGAGTATTGTGTTTTCATTCATGTCCATAGATTGCATATCATAACTAAAATTAGAGGAACTGTATTGCATTTTGATTCAAGACTATGTTTTAATTGTGCCAAAACTAATGTAAATTAAATGACCAATCTGCGTCAAATGGTGGGGCAAAGCCATCCAGTGTTGGTGGAAGAGGAGTTCCAGTCCTAAACATTCCTGTGTTTTCTGGCATCAGGCACATTTAACTAAATACTGATTATAGTGAAATATGTTACTGTCACCACCTCCGGGCGCTCCGGTTTCCTCCCACAATCCAAAGACATGCGGGTTAGGTGGATTGGTGATTCTAAATTGGCCCTAGTGTGTGCTTGGTGTGTGGGTGTGTTTGTGTGTGTCCTGCGGTGGATTGGCACCCTGCCCAGGATTGGTTCCTGCCTTGTGCCCTGTGTTGGCTGGGATTGGCTCCAGCAGACCCCCGTGACCCTGTCTTCGGATTCAGCGGGTTAGAAGATGGATGGATGGATGGATCACCAAGCTTGGTTTCTTGGTAGCTTTTTATTCATACCCTCTGTGAAAAGCAGATCTGTTTTTTTCCAATTCCTTTGATGTGGAAGGGAATCCAATTTTCATTTACGTTGTCGGCTTCCATCCTTTCAATAAGACAATGGCACCCTTGCCTTATCAACTCCCTGTTCACCGCCTTCATATCTGGTTGAACACAGTAGTGTTTAGAGCACCGCTTACCACAACTGTTGGCATCCCCTGCCCCCCCCTTTCTAACTCGGACTAGTCATTTGATTAATTAATATTCAGTCTCAAATTGAAACGTAATACACTTGAGTAGTCGCTATGTGGAATGCAATACATTTGCTTTGCTTTTAGTTATGACACACAATCTATGGCCATAAATGACAATGCAATGTGCTTTTATATTGCATTTTAAACTGACACAAAAATTGTGTGGCATAGTGAGACGCAATCGATCATTTGATTGATAGAACTTTGCCAAAATTAAATGTACTGTACACATATGCATTAAATTTCAGTTCAGTTAATGCATTGGATTGTACTTCATTATTTTAATGAATAATCTATATTTATACCACGTATTTTCATTGAAATTATAATGTGTAAAAAAGGGTGACTATTTTACCTGGAGGGAACGCTTTAGAAATTGTGTCAGATCTGAGTCTTTGTTTGCACCACATAACCCAGACTAGTGACAAAATCTTTCATTCTGTGGTCTCTATTCCATTTTTCCCCATTTTTAAATGTAAAATTTGATAATTCATCCTACTTTGTTGTTTTTGTGCTTGTTTTTTCTTAGCTGTGGTTAATAGTAAACAGTAATACAAAATATTTTAATTGCCAGTCAGGTCTCCAATATAGTTATCTTCTTTCGGCTGCTGCTAAACCACACATTTTTTCTCACCTGCCTTTCATAATTTAACTGGTACCAACCACGGAGGAGAAGTCCAGTCCATACCAGGGGCCTCATGTATAACTCCATGCATAGAACTCACACTATAACATGGTGTAAGCACGCGCTCCAACTTCCGTGTTCTTCCGCTACATAAATCCCGATTAGGGTGAAAAGTAATGCTCGTGCACACGCCTGCTGTCCTGCCCCAACTCCTCCCAGAATTACGCCTCCTTGAATATGCAAATCAATATAAATAGCCCTTAAGCTCAGCCTTCTGTGAAAAGACAATGGGAAACGCAAAAGGGAAAATAGAAGAATTTCAGCGAATACCATGTGGAGGCAAAGAAAAACGTACTATTTGTTGGTTTAAACAGTGGTATAAACAACAAAAGGAAATTGATCGAGTGACAGAGTGTCAGAGAAACTCGAAAGCTCGAGTTCACAAAGTCGCACAGTGCCCAAAATAAAAAAGTCAGATATCAAAGTCGCCATGAAAAGTTAAGTCGTAGCCCACCGTCTGAATTTCATATGAAAGCTTATTAGGGTACAGAGAAAAAACTGCACACATTGGTTAAAGCATGAAATGTCAATTTTAATCTCAGAATTTCCACTTTAATCACTGAGTTTATTTTGTCATTAAAGTAGAACATCATAAACTTCACCTTAAAATTGTTTAATTTACTAGTTTTTTCAAATCCCATCGTAACTAAAGTAGTATGTTAAATGCTTTGCTTTGTATTTGATCTTCTATGTGCTCTATGTGTGTGAAACACTACGTGCTTCTTAAACGGGCTTTCTCTTCCTCTGACAGGACGCAGAATCCATTACATTTGTGATATTACAGCTCTCTGAATAATTAAAATACTGAGATGTATACTTGATATAATTTGCATGATGATAGGAGTTAAAGCATGTTATTAAACATGGGAACACGGTGGTGCAGTGATTGTTCATGTCTCACGCAAGATGCTTGCTGCATTGTGCGCGAACTTCAATGAAAATTTATTGCAGCGATACTGTCTCTTTCAAACATACTAACCCCCAATTCCTGTCCTTACTTTTCTTTCTCCAAATACCCAATCACCACACAATCAGCTCTGTAATAGATGTTAAGCCATCTGTAAGCTTATAACGCAGATTCTTCAAAACTTTTAAGGACCATTGAAATATCTTCATAGTACGTGTTTAATTATTCTATCCATCTCTCATTCCAGTGTCACGTCAGCACAAGCAAGAATATAGCGCAAGGCAAGAACAATCCATGAACGGAGCGCAAGCTCCTAGGTAGCGCTGCGGCACCGTGTCCTCGCATGTTTAATTATTAACAATATAGATTATTTAAATGAAGTTAAAGTTTTATCTGTATAATACAATAAACATATTTTGCTGCATTTCATCTTAAAAATATTGTCATCATATATAAATACACGCTTTATAAAGTGGCTCAGGTTGTGCAATATTATAACTGTAGTGCAAGTTTACAGTGAGGTAATTGTACTTATAAGTACAAACAGTTCTACAGGGAGCAGTTGATGGACTGATTGAGTGCGTTTAGAGTTCTTGGGGTGAAACTGTTTCTGAACCGCGAGGAAAGGCTCTGAAGCGTTTGCCATAAGAGAGCAGTTCAATAGACAGCATGGCTGAGGCAGCTTGTGCTTGATGCCGTATACTGATAATTCTCTTTCTCAGCTTCTGTAGATCTTTGATTCCTCACTCAGATACAGTGATATAAATACTCTGAGTGGTGCAGTGAGAGCGATATGGAAAAAGATGATCTGCTGTGGCAACCCTTAAAGGGAGCAACTGAAAGAGGAAGAAGAAGAAGGTGCAGTGAGAGTAACAACGCTAAAGCATTTATGGTATTTAGAATAGTTTGACCATTGTGTGGACCATTATATTGTTACAGGTTAATTACAATCAGATGCATTAAACTTATAAACAATATGCAGTTAATTTCAGTGTATTTATAAAGCCGCATCATTAAAAGAAAGGATAACCACACAGGAACAGTAGCACTGCTTTGACGCTGGGTGCCACCAGTCTGCAAAACTGAGCAGAGACCTTGCGTATGACAGGTTATGAGGTACCATGGAAATGTGCGTGGCTTTACGACATGTTTTTAGGTTTTATACATCGTGATTTGAACCGGAATCATTCTTACGCAACATTTTTGTGCGTATGCACCGTTTATACATGATGCCCCTGGTCTCATTTATGCACAGGTTTAGTTTGTGACTGCCGGTCTGCTTATCAACATGGGGAGGAAATGTGAGTTCCAGGGTGAATCACACAAAGATACAGTATGTGTGCATGACATGCAAACTCCTCTCAGAAGATACCTGTGTTTGGGAACTGAACTGGAGTCCTTTGGAGTATTTTCTATACGTCGCTTAAATCAGCCGAGATCATGCCTTATCTTGGATGAGTTAATGCCGGTGAAACTCATCCGGGATAAGTCGCTTTTTTCAAACGTAGTTGTGTAGTAGATTAGTATAGCTGGATCTAATAATCCGAGATTAATGCGCGCGCCAGTGCTGATTGAAAAGCCCATATATATTGAGTCTAGAAAACATGATCAGCAAGTCTTTGATAGGCTGCAACAAAACGATGAAAGAATGGGCGCATTTTTTCACACAAGCGGAGCAGGACCTTTTACTCAAAGGATATGAAGAATTTCAAAATTTAATCTGCACAAGGGGTAACAAACACTGCAAAAGCAGCCCAAACCAGAATGCAGTGTTTAATTTCCTATGTGTCAGATTAATTATTATTTAATATGTCATAATTCCAGATCAAACGTGAGAACATGGGAACGGGTTAAAAAGAGGTACAAGAATATACTTCAAACTGGTAAATATCTGTATATAACTATTTAAAGAATTGTTGACATAAAGAATCTTATATAATATAAAAAACATTAATTTTAAAGCTAATAAGAAGGCAGACAAGCACAAAACAGGTGGAGGTCCACGTGGTCCAGACCCAACCCCTGCAGAAGAGTTGGCTCTCCAGCAAAATGCCCATCACACTATTTCTGAGGGCATTCCAGAGGGAAGGCAGGATGCAGTGGTCATTTCATTTCAGGTGAAGGATGGTCATTGCATTTATTTGTCCTGAATGTGTGCCATGGGCATGTTCCATATAGCCTTCTTTTTTTGTTGGGTCAGTTGCAGAGAATGTCATATCCCTAGAACCTGTGTCTGACCAACGAGATATTGACGAAGGTCAAATATTTAATGAAGACACTGTGTCTGATTATTCATCAGGAGGAGAGGTACATTTTCCAAATAATGTTTGATCAAACTCCATTCTGATCAGTCACATGTGCCCCAATCACATTTGGAAATCCTGGGTAATGAGAATGTTAGGCTGATTGTGAGATTCTTTATGGAACTGTGCGTGTTTTTGCCTGTGTATTACCTACCTGCATTGGCATGAAACGCCTCTTTTATTGTCTGCACACACAGGTGTCCAGGAAACACTATGGAAAGCCAAAGGAAATATTTCAGAGCCAAACCGACTTTATGAATTGCCTGGCAAACTGCACTTTTAGATAAGATTTTCCGCATTGTCTACATTATATAAAAAAGGGCCTCTTGCAAAAAACCTCAAAGCAATCCATACTGCCTGTGTGGTTGTGAGAGCCCGACTTCGCCTAGTTTGATTTTGAATATAAGGTGCTAATAAATCTTTGAGGTACAATATCCCACCCCCAGCTCAAGCGGTATCTTTCGAAAAGAATTTCCTCCGGGAGCAATAAAGGATCTTGCCGATCACGCAAAACCCTCTCTATATGAAATTCTCTTCTTATAATTTGCTCACCAATATCAATTGGTAGCTCATTCATGAATGGCAAAGCCATGACTGGATGAATTCCACGCACGGACACTGATTAAGTGTGTGAGCTAATCCTTGTTTACATAGAACAAACGTGCTCCGAACAGGTTTGAGGATTTGGATGTGCTGCTATGACAACACATCCAGTAAGAGTTTCGAAAAACCGACAGATTCAGGATCAGGCCAAATCGTCATCAATTACATCGGGGGAAACGAGTAATCCATGTATGATAAATACCACCCTGGTGTTTTGAAGTGTCATTGGAATGACCTGAGCCATATTTTACTCATTATATTGATGAATTACCTTACATTTTCTAAATGGGCGATGTATGTAACTAAGGTACTCACCAACATCTCCTGTTTTACTGTGCATCACAGTTAAGATAAGGTTTTATAGAGGATGGGATCAACTTGGGAAATCCTATAAGGTGTGGCGAGTGCCTCGGGCTACTACCCAGCCGGGACGCCCAGGAGGACCGGGGGAGGGCTTGCGCCTCCTCAAGACCACGAGGGGGCGACCGCCCTGTTTGCTTTGGGGACCACGGGTAGAGAGCTTGGAAGCTCAACCCTGTAGAGGCCTGTGGTCACCGCCAGGGGGCGCCCCAATGCCTAGAGAGCTCTGGACCTCAGCACTTCCGCCACACCCGGAGTGCTTCCAGGTACACAGCCGGTGCTTCCACCACACAGGAGCGTGTCGGTGGAAGGTTACGGGGAGACACCTGGAGCACATCCGGGTGGTTATAAATGGGGCCGCCTCCCTTCATTCAAGGCTGGAGTTAGGTGAGGAGAAGGACGAGAGCTTGAAGGAGAGTTTTGGAGGCGGTCTGAAGAGTGAGGCAGAGTGTGAGAGGCCTGGACTTTGTGGAGTTTGGGGTCTGTGGTGCACTGTGTAAATAGTTGGACTTGTAAATAAACGTGTGGTGGTGCTTAACAACATGTCTGCCTGTCTGTGTCTGGGGCTTAGTCCACAGAGGATACTTGCTTATGCTTTACCAGTTGAATAGGAAAGCCAAAACTTTCATAATATAAAAGTTGTCAAAAGTCACAAGAAATACAAGGGGTGTTCAATAATTTATCTGTCTATGGAAATAAAATCTGAAAGTCATACTCACCTTGTTACTTTTCAATGTCCTCCTGATTCACTTTGCCTCCAGTTATTTAAACCCTTTCAGAATAGATGGATTAATCTCAGTCCTCCAGCCACCCCATTACTGCCTTTTTGAGGTCATTATCATTAGGAAATCGCCATCCACATAGGAAATTCTTCAAAGTTTCAAAATGTCTGGTCTGTACAGTGTATGATTAAGCTCTTTCAAGCCACATTCCTTGATAGCAGCTTTCAGTTTTTGGGATTTGAGGGATACTGCATTGTCATTAAGCAGCAACACACCTACTGACAGGTTCCCCATGATGTTTCTTTGTGATGGTCTCATGTAATGACTTTGTTGTGTAAGCATAGCTTTCTCTGAAGATGGTTGACTTATGTGGCATGAATTCCAACAGCAGAACACTCTTTGTATCCCAGACTCCTGTCACAATGCCTTTTCCAGCTGACTGCTACAAATGAAATTTCTTTTTTGGGGGACTCTTGTTTGGGTTCAGGGCCATGGGGGTGAGGCCACATTTTATCCACTGTTACAATCTGTGAGATGAAGTCAGTCAGATTTTCTTGTGACTGAACTCCTGATGGCATGTTGTCTGATTTGGTGTCAGAATTGAGCAAACCCATTGGGAACTCACCTTTGATATCATCAAATGAGTATGGATGATTGTGAAAACTGTGCCAATCAAAGACTCATTCCTGGGCTGTAACATTAACCAGAACATGGCAACATTCCACGGTTTCTCTTTTTGGCACATTTCTTGTGAAGATGTCCTGTGTTGAGGTCATCTTCAAACGACTCCCAACCCAAACTTTAATTGTTTGGCCCAAAACGTCACCTAATAGTATGAAGGGGAATCCTCACCATACACAGCATTCAACCTCTTATGGATTTCCTTTGTAAGGAATTTAGTGATGGAACGACACTCCCAATCTGTTCATTTCTTCGTAGACTTGCAGCAAGATGAGTTTGCCATCCTCTGTCTCTGAGTCCTTCCTATGGAGTAAACTGAGCTGCAGGTGCAGTGTGGTAAGACCTGAGGGCTGTTCCATGAAGCGAGCTTATAAAATCGAGGATTATTTGTAATAGCCTCGCTTGAGTTAGCCTCACAGTTCACTTCAGGCTCATTGAGTTCCACGAACAAAATTCAGGTGTATTTAATCTCCGCTAATTCAAGCCAAGCTTGATAAGCGAGGCTCGTGCGCGTCCACGCGATATAAAAGGCAGCCTTGTTAATCGATGCTGGATAAGTAAGAATGGAAACTAAGGAAAGAGCTGCGTTTTTTTCGCAGCGGAGCAAGAATTATTATTACAAGCCTATGAGGACTACAAAGCTATAATAACTAGAAAGGGGAGCACGAGCTGTATTATCAAAGCTCGTGAGGCTGCATGGCAGAAAATAGCTGACAAGTTAAATGCGTAAGAACATGATTTTAGTAACTTTTGTGTTAAGGATGTCAAACTATTTAACAACTAAATGAGAACAGTTTCAAGCCTTCAAAATGTATAGTCATTAAAATTTCCTTTTACATATGCATTTTGTTACCAGTTGTAAGGTACTTTAAGGTTATTTTAACACATTGATAAACAGGACAGCATGTTAATTATATGGGTTCATCTTGGATAAAAAGTGACATATAATTGTAATTATTAATATAATTACTAATAATGCTTGGTTTCAGGAGCAACATGAGTGGAACGAAAAGGTCCTGGCAGCAAGTGAAGAATGTGTCATTATTGGCATACGCTCCTGCTGCAGTATTGCCACATTATGCAAAACTGCACAGGCTACTACAATGTCACACGCTCTGTCTGGTGTAACTCTGAGATGCCGCAGGCAGTTAAACCTGGATTTTAACTGTCCAAATGTCATTTCAATGCGTGCCCTTGTCTTACAATGGGCATGGTTGAAATGTCTTTCTGCTTGTGTTGCAGGATCTGTATATGGTGTGAGAAGAAACGGTAGACATGGGTATCCTCTGTCACCAAGCAGCACACCAGGAAAAATTCCTATAATGGAAAGTAGACACATTAGACTGTAGTATAATAAACTATAGTATATTTGTGAATTTTAGTTGACTTGCCTTGTCTGAGGCTTTGAGCCAGTGAAGACTCGTGTAAAATTCTGGCATCATGTACTGATCCTGGCCATTTTGCTACAATATTTGAAATTAGATGTTCAGCAGTGCATACCATCTGAAACATTTTAGGAAATGGTAATGACATACATTGCTAATGTTGGACGACTACACTTTCACCTCTTGTATATAAATGTGAGATATTATCAGTACTTACCTGTACATTAATACTGTGATATGATTTGCGGTTTATGTAATCAGGCTCTGTTGGACCTGCTGGAGCCTTTATCCTCACGTGTGTACAGTCAATGGCTCCAATGACGTTAGGAAAGCCTGACAAATTAAATTCAGTTACTTATCAGGTAATGATTTATGTGCTGTAAATGAGTAGATGTTTAAAGATTAAGCACCATTAATTCCAAAGAAAGTTTCCTTAATGGCAAGAATTCCTCGGTGGCCAGGAAAGGTAATGAATAAAAAGGACTTTAATGCAACGCAAACCTTCCTGATTTCACGGCACACTGTAGCTTTGCTTAAATGTTCAGCATCCCCCACACTGTACAGAAATGAACCACTGGCAAAATAACGCAAAGCGATACACAAAGACTGTGCAACCGTAAGGGCTTTAGAGCGACGTGTGTTTTAGAAATGTAAGGTTCCAATAACTGACACAAATATGCAATACTGTGTCTACTAAATCTATAGCCAGTATAAATAATCATCCACAAAATGCAACGGATCTATCCTGGGCCGAAGTAATTGTGGAACCTGTTGCCTTAAAGCTGTACGAATGAGCCTCGCTCACTCATCAACTGGATTATGAATAAATGGGCACGCCATGGTTATTCATGTAAAAGCCTTCAATGCACTCCTTGTCATTTTATACTTTCTAAGTAATTAGAATCGCCTGCATGTAATCTGTAATAATTTTATATTGGAGGGTCGATGTGTGCGAAAGAGGGAGTGAACAGCAGCAGAATAATCCCAGCCCCGCAGCATGTCGTGCTGTGACATCACATGGCTTGTCCAATCATATTCATCAAGCTAAACTAAGCTTCACAACTAACCTGCCACGGAGCAGGCTTGTCCAAGAGCATATGTTGGCATAGTAATTAAGCGGAGCTTCAGATTAGCCTCGTTCGTGGAACCGAATTTCGAGAAATTAAGCCGGGATTATCGAAATAAACCTGGATTTTGAGGTTAGCTCGCTTCGTGGAACAGCCCTCTGGCCTGATTTTCAGTGACCAGTTCAGACCTGTAATACAAATCCATGAAATTCAGCGAGTGAACATCCCACATGAGCTGATGTGTCCATTCACACAATTGCAGTGCCTGTCACTCAACTCGGCTATGTGTTCTCTTTGCTAATTGTAAAGTCATATGGTCGTTGTTTTACTAATGACTTGCACTTCTGATAATCTACTCACGTGACTTATTTATTAAAGTTATTTCGTTAATTTATTTAAATTAAATTTAATGAACAAACTTTTTTTCTTGTTCTAAATACACTGGACAACAGTGCTTCCTGAACACTTTTGGGTGAATTTTATGGATTTTGGCCTGTCGATAGCCAAAATCACATTTAAAGTGTTGTCAAGATTTTATTGCAATCCCTATTTTGTGATTTCCCGTCATATTTTAAATGTACTCTGCTAACGTTTTTGCCCACAATGTAAGCTGGTTATTTAGTCTTGGCTCTCCGGGGCTTGTACAACATACAGTGGATATGCTAAGCTTTAGGTATCGATACATGCTGGTAGGACAGGCTATAAGAGCAGCGTGCAGGGGCCTCGCATTACGTTGATACTTGCATGTGTACAGATGCACAGGTTCTACAGGCGTGGCATAGTGTGTGGACGTTTATTGTTGGAAATAGGGGTGTCATGAGAACCAATATTTCAGTGTCATGTCACCACCAAAATGGCAAAGCATAGTAGTATTAGCTTTTTTTATTAGCAGTACAGAGGTACCAAAGTGAAAGTCTGTACCACACTGATGAGTGACTGCAAGCAGACAAATTACTTTGGAATGATGCGCAATAAAAGCGTGAGTGATATCTACATATGAAAGGGCTCACAGTAGTACAGCACCGTATTAACAGATCTCAGCAACAACAACAGAAGTCCTTTGTGTTCAAAGTAGAAGAGCTTCACTGCATGATTGACGAAATCATGCTTAGCATTTTTTCTTTTTCTTTTTTAAAGGGGTCCAAACAGCCATTACGGAGTTAGCTCAGAAATAGATTTGTGTGTGTTTTGAGAGCACATGATGTCACCAGTTAGATGTGAGTTATAATTGTTTAACTTATAGACTGCAAGATTAATCATTTTTAATGTCATGTCCTACACTGTCCTGATAAAAGAACAGAGGCTTTGCATTCATTCTCTGCTTGCTTCTGTACAGATAGTGCATCCAAAAGACCGTAGGACGTGGGAAGAAACCACATGATGACTGCACTATCAGTAAGTTTCAAAAGAAATTTCTACTGTATTTGGCTGTCTACACCTGTGATGAAATAAGCTGATCTGTTTGTTAATACCAAAACGCTGTATAGTTTGTTTAGTGCTTTGATGCTTCCAAGCATATCTCTCTGGTAATACAATATGACACATACTGTGCTAAGAGAAACGCCTACTAGAGACATGCTGTTCTAGCGATGTGGTCAAAACAGCTTACTGAAAATTAATCTACAAAATATGTCATTTGTATCTGCCGTTTGGTTTTTTGAAGAAAAGTAATGTTCATTAGTCAAATCCCTAACATGTGACAAACATAAGAAAGCACATCCAGTATACAGTATTTGAATGGTACGTTGGCGACTGTAACGCAGTCCCTCCGGTAAAATTAATGAAATACAAATAACGGCAGTTCACTAAATTTTCTAAGTCTGGATTTGTAATCAGGCTAAGCAATAACAAATTTATATCAGTCATATAAGATGCTTTGAAAACAGCACAACAAAGGCTGTTTTTACAAGAGTTATTGAATAATGGATTAACTAAAAAACTAACAAGTGGGATTTCATACAGGAAGCCTAGAAGTTGGGATGAACATAAAAAAGGGACAGATTTGGAAAATTAAATCGGCAGGAGTTTGTCGCATTTGAAGTGTGAAGCAGTTTGATTCATCCATCCAGTATTTCCCTGCAGTGAGACGATCCCATCTCGGGGTGATGGGAGACAACAGTAGTAGGGATTGGTGGGCCTGGCTGGTCTCCGGCCCACCTCGATTGGCCATAGGCCCAGGCTGTAAGTTGACTGTATATGAAGTTTTCCATTAAATGTTGTAATTAATCAGGTATTTTTTATTTTATCTTTCCTTTGAAACCAAAGTACAACTTTCAGTGTTGAGAGAGTTTCTTCATCCGTAAATTGAATCAAGATGCATTTCAGATCAGCAATGTCATCAGTTCGTCTCACTAGCTTGACTGTCTTATCATTTGTTGCTGAAAATCTAGATTGTGACGAAATCATCAGCCAGTTCAATCAAAAGCCCTGACGCCTGCCTCTGACAATAAACTTTACAGGACTGGTTTTGTGTGTCTGTCTGCTGTGGTAGAATAATGTTTGATTGCCTTCATAATTTTTGCCCAACTTTTGTTTGGTCCTAATAATTCAGTTATGTGAATGTACCACATAATGAATAAATGCATTTTTTGACAAAGTGCCCTTATTTATTGTACTTAAAACTAGAACAGCCATTTTTGCACTGACCCACCCTAAAATCTAATCCTGGGAGACCGTGACACCCGAAGTGTGTTTCTCGTGTCTACTGTACTCCATAATTTTGCTTTGGTTGCTGTCATTGTCGTTTTTTTTTTTCTTTTCAAAGAAGCTCTCCAGAGACGTCTGTTTTGTACTCATTTTAGCTAGGGTTAGCTTGAGGGCTTAATTTATTGGGCATCAAAACTGTGACAGAGGCAAGGGTGGGAAAAGAGACACAGACGCAAGTGATGGGGAGATTGTTGAATGACGAGTGGTCACAGTTATTGAAAGTTATCAAGTGTTTTGTACAACACAAACAAATCAATCTGCTGCACATCCAAACCTTACTTAATACCAACCCTTCCTTAACAACAGTGGCTGTCTAGGTACATGAACAGCAGAACATAGTCACTGTTCTACTGAGATGATCTGGCCATTCTTCACATTAAAACACCCTGCGAACTCCGACAGTCAATGAAATGGTCTAGAGGGTCATTTATTACAGCAAGAATGTCTCGCCAATGCTGCCACCGCCTCGATAACATTCAGTTCCATTTGTGGTGAGTATGCACTGAAGTCTGAAAGATGCAACTTTAGAATTAGTGATCAAGACTAACCGTGGGCTCTTCACATTTTGACCTGAGAACCTGGCTGAGCAGTACTTGGAAGTTAGTGCCGTTCGCAGCCCCAATCAGTGGCAAGAACAGAAAGATCACATGACAGATTGTTACTTCTATCTGATCAATGTTGCCGGCTTCTCAAGTAAAAATAACAGATCTACTGAAAACCCCAGTCTGTCTTCAGCCATGAGACCGGCGCAGAACGACAACAGTTTGCCAGAGACATGGAGTTTAGATGAGGCAGATGAAGATGCCACAATGCACAGGTCCAGCTTCTGAGCTATTTATGTAGGGTGAACCTCATCTGATAGCAAAGTCAGAATTAAATGACTTTGTAGCAAACCTACAAGGCACTACAATCAGGTTTGCTTTCTGGACTGCCGTCACTATATTATAAGGTCGAGATGGTGATAAAGGAGTATCCCTTCAGGCATTATAGCTGACTGCTAAGGCTGGGATGACCGCGTCCTGTAAGAATTCTAGCTGCCTAGGGAAGGTGTCGTGTTTCTATGACGATCAAAGCAGGAAATGGGACATTTTTGCTGGAAACTTTTTTTTTTTTTTATGGGGAACGGCTGGCCAAGAGAGGAAAAGGAAAAAAAGAGAAGCAGAAGGCAAGGAGCTCATCTGTCTAAACCTGAGAAGATAGCGAGATTGAACTTCACCCAGGGATGTCTGCTATTTGTGGGTGGCCACCCGGAACATAAGAAACAGCGAGACGAATTCCCAAAAAGAGGCAAGGATTTTTTAATATGGCCCAGTGGTTCTCTGGGTACTCCTGTTGGTGAGTTGGACTCACTCATGTATTCTTAAGGATAGAGAGAAAGCGGCCATATTCGTCTGCTGTCCTTTTTTTTCTTCCCTATTCATTCAATGAGAGCAGTAAGACCGGATTCATCATCATTGTTTCACATGGACTATGCATGATCATCTTCTTTCTGATCTCCTTTTCTTTTTATGTGTGTATTGTACCGGGGATTAAGATTTGACCACTGTAGCTAGGGAGGTTGGGGTGGGTGTCTGGGGATAAAGGGATCACAAACGAGCATCCAGTCACCTTTCATGTGTATGTTTAAATATTGGATCCTGGATTGCAATACACTTGCTTATTTAAGCAGTCTAACTATCATCTGGCTTTCTTTTAAGAATTGGCAGGGGCGGGGAAGAGGGCCGAATATTTTTTAATGCTGATATATCTTTTGAACATCATCCACTTCCCTCTCAGTTGGTGAAATGTAGTGATCACACGCCATACTAGGTGATTGTTACAACCTGGTCAGGGACAATAAAGACAATGATGGGGTTTGCTGTTGCCAGGTATGAAGATTTCTGTCTTTTAGCACCAGCAAGAGGAGTCAACAAATATCTTTGCGCAAGTTGACAGCTTGTGTTTCTGCATTGACAGTGATGGGCTGATCACAGCATTGAGTTTTGTGGATGACCCCAACAATGGCATCTTTTTATTTAACTGCAATGTCTGTGATGATCTAAAAGCAGTAGCACTGCTACTAAATATGCTGCTGAAATATATCAAGTCTCCTCCTCTTCATATAAAATTTGGACTGATGCAAAATGTCATGAACGTGAAGGTGAAGGATTTCGATATCTGAGGCAGATGTTGCCATGAATAGGTGTCACCAAGATTAAGGAAGGCATTTTTGTTTGCCCACAAATCAGACACATCATCAATAACAAGCAGTTTCAAGATCACAAGGATGGCATTCAAGGATGTTGTTTAGAGTTTTCTTGGCAACTACAGAGCAGCAAACTACATCCAGCAGGCTGACAATATGCTTCAAGCATACAAAACCATGAAGTGCAACATGTTGCTAAAGATTCACTTTCTGCTTTCGCTGTTGGACTTCTTTTCTGCTAATCTTGGTACAGTCAGTGGCGGAGAAGGTGAAAGGTCATGGCAGCAATGTAAAAGTGGTATCAGGGCGGGTGGAATCCATCAGTGCTGGCCGACTGTTATGAGACACTGAAACAAGTAGCATCAGATGTGGAGTACAAACAAAAATCAGTAGCGAAACCTTTTTAGCTCAATTGAACTAATACAATGTGTCAGCATCATTAGGAGATTAAACACACTAAAATCAATAAAAGATAATTTAGTGTAATCTGAAATCATACGTGATACAATCAGGCTGAGATCTGTGTCCAGCACAAAGCTGTCTACCATAACCACTAAATGTTTTGTAAACGGTCAACAACAAACATATCACATATGCTAAAATGTATTTTCAGCTTTAATATTTGTAAGTTGTTCAGTGATCTGCTGCAAGGCTAAGGTGTTAGTGTACCACGCCATTATAGATCTCTTGCTTGGATTTTTATATTTGTCTTTTTTCTCCTAAAAGTGCTAATATTTAACGAATGTTAAACTATGTGGAAAACTGTATATATGTATGTCTGGTAACAAAGAAGGAAATGTATATGTGTATAATTTTTTTTCTATTTCTCTTCTGTAGTATATGAAGCAAAATGAAGCAGTCTCTTTTATTATTATTTTTTTTATAATTTTATTGATTTTATTAAAATCAAATAACATTCCATACAAATGACTCAAGTTTTATAAAATAAGGTTTGAAACAAATCAACCTCCACCCCTGAGAAAGAGAGCTAGGCTAGCAGTGTAAAACTTTATGCTAGTAAAAATAAGTAAATTAATAAATGAATAAAGATAAATGGAGTAAAAGAGGGGGGAGAATCTGCTTTCTCAATTTAAATGCTTATTCTAAAATGTTATTGATTAGTTCCTGCCAGGTTTTGAAAAAGTTTTATACAGATCCTCTAAGTCAGTCAGTATTCAACCCGCTACATCCTAATACAGGGTCACAGGGGTCTGCTGGAGCCAATCACAGCCAACCCACCACAGAAACTCACACACACACACCAATCACACACTAGGGACAATTTAGAATCGCCAATGCGCCTAACCTGCATGTCTTTGGACTGTGGAAGGAAATCGGAATACCCGGAGGAAACCCACGCAGACACTGGGAGAACATGCAAACTCCACGCAGGAAGCGAACCCGGGTCTCCTAACTGTGAGGCACTGTGCCACCGTGCTGCCCTCCTCTAAGTGCAAATTAGATTTTCTCCAGTTTCAACTAGTATATAACATCAGTTACCCACTGACTTAAAATAGGTGAGGTAGGATTCTTCCAGCTGAGCAAGATAAGTCCACGTGCCAATAGTGTAGTAAAGGCGATCACAGTTTGTCTGTCCTTCTCCACTTTAAGCCTTTCTGGGAGTACAACAAACACAGCTGTTATTTTTTTAGGAGGGATTGTGACTCCAAGGCTGTCTGAAAGGCATTTAAAGATTTTGGTCCAAAATGATGTTAATTTGGCGCAGGTCCAGAACATGTGGCCTAGTGAAGCTGGAGCTTGATTGCAACATTTGCAGGTTAGATCTTGCCTTGGAAACATTTTGGACAATTTTAAATGAGAGAGATGTGCTCGATAGATGATTTTAAGTTGAATAATTCTATGCTTTGTGCATATGGAGCTTGAGTGGATTCTGTGCGTTTCTACTTTCCACTCCTTTTCTGAGATGTTCAGCAAAAGATCCTTTTCCCATTGTTCTCTTGGATCTTTGAAAGGGAGGGACTGTAAAATGGATTTATATATTATGGAAATTCTGTCTGAGTCCTCGAGACTGAGCAATATTTTTTCCAGCATAGAGGGAGGTGGGAGGTTAAGAAAATTAGGCAGGTTCTGTTTAACAAAGTTTCGATTTTGAAGGCAGTGAAAGAAATGTGTTGATTATCATTGATCTTCCAGAGAAATTAAAGCAGGCGGCAGGTCTGCCTCCTCTAAATAACTTGTCTACTTTTGAAGATGTGTGTTGACATACAGTATCTTTTAGAGTTACAAACCAATGAAAATGTGATTAAATATTACAATAATTTAAAGCTCCCCAGTCGCCGGCTGTGTAAAGTTCATACGTTCTTCCTGTTTCTGTATGTGTTTTCTTCTTCTTCTTCTTCTTCTTCTTTCGGCTGCTTCCATTAAGGGTCGCCACAGCAGATCATCTTCTTCCATATCTTTCTGTCCTCTGCATCTTATTCTGTTACACCCATCACCTGCATGTCCTCTCTCACCACATCCATAAACCTTCACTTAGGCCTTCCTCTTTTTCTCTTGCCTGACAGCTGAATCCTTAGCATCCTTCTCCCAATATACTCAGCATCTGTCCTCTGCACATGTCCAAACCAACACAATCTCACCTCTCTGACTTTGACTCCCAACCGTCCAACTTGAGCTGACCCTCTAATGTACTCATTTCTAATCCTATCCATCCTTGTCACACCCAATGCAAATCTTAGCATCTTTAACTCTGCTACCTCCAGCTCTGTCTCCTGCTTTCTGGTCAGTGCCACCGTCTCCAACCCATAGAACATAGCTGGTCTCACTACCGTCCTGTAGACCTTCCCTTTCACTCTTGCTGATATCCGTCTGTCACAAATCACTCCTGAAACTCTTCTCCACCCATTCCACCCTGCCTGCACTCTCTTTTTCACCTCTCTTCCACAATCCCCATTACTCTGTACAGTTGATCCCAAGTATTTAAACTCATCCACCTTCACCAACTCTACTCCTTGCATCCTCACCATTCCTCTGACCTCCCTCTCATTTACACACATGTATTCTGTCTTGTTCCTACTGACCTTCATTCCTCTCCTCTCTAGAGCATATCTCCACCTCTCCAGGGTCTCCTCAATCTGCTCCTTAATATTGCTAAAGATCACAATGTCATCATCAAAAATCATAGTCCACGGGGACTCCTGTCTAATCTTGTCTGTGAACCTGTCCATCATCATTGCAAATAAGAAAGGGCTCAGATCTGATCCCTGATGTAATCCCACCTCCACCTTGAATGTATCCTGAACAACTCTTAAATACTTCTCTGCCACTCCCGACTTCCTCATACAATACCACAACTCCTCTCGAGGCACTCTGTCATATGATTTCTAAAGGTTCACAAAGACACAATGCAACTCCTTCTGGCCTTCTCTAAACTTCTCCATCAACACCCTCAGAGCAAACATCGCATCTGTGGTGCTCTTTCTTGGCATGAAACCATACTGCTGCTCACTAATCATCACCTCCCTTTTTAACCTAGCTTCCACTACTCTTTCCGATAACTTCATGCTGTGGCTCATCAGTTTTATCCCCCTGTAGTTACTACAGTTCTGCACATCCCACTTATCCTCAAATATCGGTACCAGTACACTTCTTCTCCACTCCTCAGGCATCTGCTCACTTTCCAAGATTCCATTAAAAAATCTGGTTGCCATCTCTCCCAAACACCTCCATGCTTCCACAGGTATGTCATCTGTACCAACGGTTTTTCCATTTTTCATTCTCTTCATAGCTGTCCTTACTTCCTCCTTGCTAATCCGTTGCACTTCCTGATTTACTATCTCCACATCATCCAACCTCTTCTTTCTCTCGTTCTCTTCATTCATCAGCCTCTAAAAGTACTCTTTCCATCTGCTCAACACACTCTCCTTGCTTGTGAGTACGTTTCCATCTTTATCCTTTATTACCTTAACCTGCTGCACATCTTTCCCAGCTCGGTCCCTCTGTCTAGCCAATCAGTACAGGTCCGTTTCTCCCTCCTTAGTGTCCTGTCTCCCATACAACTCATCATACACCTTTTCTTTAGCCTTTTCCACCTCTCTCTTCACTTTGCGCCTTATTTCTTTGTACTCTTGTCTACTTTCTGAATCTCTTTGACTATCCCTCTTCTTCTTTGCCATCCTCTTCCTCTGAATGCTCTCCTGTACTTCCCCATTCCACCACCAGGTTTCCTTTTCCTCCTTCCTCTGTCCAGATGTCACGCCACGCACCCTTCTTGCTGTCACCCTTACTACATCTGCTGTTGTTTCCCAACTGTCTGGTAACTCTTCACTGCCATCCAGTGCCTGTCTCACCATCTCCCTAAACTCAACCTTGCAGTCTTCCTTTTTCAACTTCCACCATTTGATCCTTGGCTCTGCCATCACTCTCTTCCTCTTCTTGATCTCCAACGTCATCCAACAGACCACCATCCTAAGCTGCTTAACTACACTTTCCCCTGCCACCACTTTGCAGTCTTCAATCTCCTTCAGATTGATTCTTCTGCATAGTATGTAATCTACCTGTGTGCATCTTCTTCCACTG
This sequence comes from Polypterus senegalus, assembly GCF_016835505.1. Classification (NCBI taxonomy): domain Eukaryota; kingdom Metazoa; phylum Chordata; class Cladistia; order Polypteriformes; family Polypteridae; genus Polypterus; species Polypterus senegalus. The sequence goes on from NC_053165.1 coordinate 128,925,960, forward strand.
TTGTACGTAACCCTATGTTCCTTCCTCTTCTTAAAATACGTATTCACCACAGCCATGTCCATCCTTTTGGCAAAATCCACTATCCTTTGACCTTCTTCATTCCTCTCCTTGACACCATACCTACCCATCACCTACTCATCTCCTCTTTTCCCTTCACCAACATGTCCATTGAAATCCACTCCAATCACCACTTTTTGTCCCTTGGGTACACTGTTCATCACTTCATCCAACTCACTCCAAAAATCTTCTCTCCCACCCATTGCACACCCAACTTGTGGAGCATAAGCACTAACAACATTCATCATCACATCTCCAATTTCCAACTTCATAATCATTACTCTGCCTGACACTCTTTTCACTTCCAAAACACTCTTGACATACTGTTCCTTCAGAATAACTCCTACCTCATTTCTCCTCCTATCCACACCATGATAGAACAATTTGAATCCACCTCCGATCCAACTGGCCTTACTCCCCTTCCATTTGGTCTCTTGCACGCACAATAAATCAACCTTCCTTCTCTCCATCATATCAGCTAACTCTCTCCCTTTACCAGCCATACTGCCAACATTTAAAGTTCCTACCCTCAGTTCCACTCTCTTTACCTTCCTCCTCTCCTCCTGCCTCCGGACATGTCTCCCATCTCTTCTCCTTCTCCTTCTTCTTCGGTCAACAGTAGCCCAGTTTGACTAACAGTACTGGTGGTGGTCGTTAACCTGGGGCTCGACCGGTCCGGTATGGAAATTTGTATTGTTGTCTGCATATTGATTTGGCAAAATTTTACACCGGATGCCCTTCCTGATGTAACCCTCCCCATTTATCCAGGCTTAGGACCGGCACAAAGAAACACACTAGTTTGTGTATCCCCTGTGGCTGTGTTTTCCTCTACAGATTTAAAAAAAAATGTACAGGTTCCCACCTTGTTTGTAGACTTTTTGGATGTGCCCTGGTTCACTTGACTTGGATGCAGTGTTTCATCTACATTACGTTTACTTATGTGGCTGATGCCTTCATCCAAGGTAACTTACAACATCTGAGATCCAATTGGTTGCATTTCTTTTTTTTTCCAGTTGGAGCAGTCAGGTGAAGCAAATTGCTTAATGTTACAAAATGTTAGCAGCAGGATTTGAACCCACAACCTCAGGGTTTGAAGTTTAAGTCATTAACCACAATGCCATGCTACCTGTAATGGAAGGGTAAATAAATACTTGATTTGCAAGGACTTTGGTAATAATAATTATTAATTACTTTAATATAGCGCTTTTCTCATTACTCAAAAGTGTTTTACATTGAGAGTTGGGAGCCACTTCAATCACCACTGATATGTGCAGCAGCCACCTGGATTATGCAAGAGCAGGCATTTTTGTGCCAGTACCTTCATCATACATTAACTTTTAGGTGGTGAGAAATATATCCAATTAGGGACAGGGGAAAATTAGGGAACCAGAATGACCAGGACATGGTGGGCAGTTTAGCCTGGACATCGAAATACACCCGACTCTTTTCAAAAGATACCCAGGGATATTTTATAACCACAGAAACTCCATTTTTCCTCTCCCCTGAAGGATGGCACCAATTTTTACAGCACAGTGTCCCCGTCACTGCACTGGGGCATTGGGGTCCACATTCAGAACACAGGGTAAGCACCCCCTGCTGTCCTCACCAACACCTCTACCAGCAGCATCCCAAGCTTTTCCTAGGTGGTCTCCAATCCTGCAAGCCAGATCACCCTCTGGGAGTCACGCCACATGGCTGTAGTGGTGTTACTGATGCTCCCTCACAATGCAGGTAATGTGCCTCATTAGGGACTCCATGAGCAACCGCTCATTTAACACAAAGTCAAACCAACGGTACCCAAGGATTTTCCGAAGAGATACAGTACAGAAGGAGCCCAGTTTTCCTCTCAGGTCACTGGATAGCGTCCATGCCTTGCTACCTAATAGCAAGACTGGAAGCACCTGGACTGTAAAGACCTGGATCTTCGTTCTTTTGCAAAGATATCGGGAGCGCCACACACCCCTTTCCAGTGACCTCATGACACCCATGCTCTCCCAATCCATCTACTGATTTCATAGAAAGAGTCACGAGAGACCTGAATATCTCTGCCGAGGAAAGTAAGCCACTTGACTAGGTCGACACTCTTTCCGCAGACAGACACACTGCTGATGGCTGTGCCCAAGAGGTCATCAAAGGCCTGGATCTTGGTTTTTATCAGGACACTTGCAAGCCCAGACACTCAGGCTCTTCATTCAGTCTCTCGAGAGCCCCAATCAGAGCTTCCATTGACTCTGCGAAGATCACAGAATCGTCAACAAATTCAAGATCAGTGAATCTTTCTTCACCGAAAGATGCTGCAGAGCTGCTAGACCTCATGACCTTGCCCAACACCCAGACCATGCAAGCATTGAACAGAGTAGGAGCAAGAACACTCGCCTGATGAACCCCAGAAACAACTGGGTAAAATGTCATTCCAAGTGACTGGAAAATTGGACTTGTCATCCCTACCTGGAAAGGGAAGGGTGATCAACTGGATTGCCAGCAACTACAGTGGCATAACACTGCACTCGGTGCCAGGTAAGGTCCTTGCTAGGGTCATCCTCAATAGGATCCGTGATTACTTGCTCACCTACCAGCAACCAGAGTAGTCTGGTTTTACACCTAAGAAGTCTACCATTGACCACATCCTGGCACTGAGGGTTCTCATGGAGCACAAACGCTAATATCATTAGAGTTTCTTTGCAGCCTTTGTCGATTTTCGTAAAGCGTTCGAATTAGTTGATCGAGCTGCCCTGTGGGACATCCTGAGATTTCATGGCATCCTTGCAAAGTGAACATCTCCTTTATGAAAAGAATATTCCACACAAAAATGTTTTTTTAAATATGTTCCTTACCCCAAATGGTTTGAGTGATGGCTGAGAAAAACTTTTAATCTCATATTTTCTTTCAGAATAGACATAGCAAAGTTTCTGATATACAGTAAAAGGGCTCTGTGGCGTTATGACTGTCACTATTAAAGTTATATACTGGACTTCTCTGACTCTGACTTTTCTGTGAAGTACTGTTGGCCCAAGGTTTTGGGAGTATTTTCTACCTCTAAGATAAGATGTATTTTAGTTTCCATTAGGTACCTTATTTATAGCATTGCTATTTTTTTTTTTGATGCATGCTGCTATGTTGTGAATCAGTTGTCAGGATGCCAACCGTCGTTACTGAGGGTGTGCTTTAGTCGACATAACATGTGATGTCATTAGAGAGAGGGGCACAACGACGCACTGACCATACGATAGACCATTCAGATTGGGACCCAAGTGCAGCCATGCAACGGGTGACACCTCAGCACCACACAGGGATAGCATGTCACATCATATACCAGCATGATGTGTACTTCGTTACTCATGTTTGAATAATAAAAAAAAAAAAAGAAACAAAAACCTTTGCAACATGTCAGGCTACTTAATCCTGATTTTCCCATTTCAATTTTCTTGTGTGACCTTTTCTACTACAAGTTTGCTTAACTATTTTGGCTTTAATTATTTTCGATCTCTCTGTACTCCTGGGAACGTCTTTCACTTCTTTTCATTTCTCTTGTATGGTTGAGCCATAATATATGGTGACCAATACTGCACAGCAGAAAACAAATGTCAAAAATCCAATGAAAAAATCTCATGTTACTTGTGCCACCTAATCCACATGTCAAGTCATCCAATCGTGTGCTCACAGTGTCCTAGACATATTAATTTTTACTAAAATATTAATAAATCACTTTCAGAAAATGCTCTCCTGAATGAACATGAAATGTGCACAGCTGAGAAGAAGCATCCTCATCTATAGCATCGAGGCTGAGGGTGGAAGAGCGAGACCCTGTTGCTGTATGATATGATATACCCTCAAAGCTGCAGTAGACATCAGAAGCCCACTTGTCCATCTGTCACCAGGGAAAATCTGTCACTGTGTGAGGACATTAAATGTAAAGCAGAGTGATGCTGAACGATTTCTCGCTGGTTATAGGTAGTCACATAGATATTTCTCTTTTGTGTTGCTAATCTGGGCTCTTCATATCCTAACAAACAACTTCCAAGAGAATTGTAATTCTCTACCTATACTTCTACCATCTGACATGAACTTTTTATTTCACTCAACAGTTGTCTTAAAAAGAGTTACAAATTTTTAATCTATAGTTCTAGTAGTGCCCATGTTATCACAACTACATTTATTCCTCTGCAAGTGTTGCTTGGCACTTTGTGCTTTCAAGTTTATTGTATTTGTGAACGTACACTGCACTTTGTGCTCATCAGTTAGATGGGTGTAATCTAAAAATAAACTGAAATGGATGAATGTATCTGTCAAATAAATATTAACAAAAAAACAACATTTCCTCCATCAGTCCATCTGTTTTCTAAACTGCTTATCTGGCAGGAGGAAGTCATAGCCTGTAGTATAATAATAATTAACTGTTTTACGTCTTACTTCACCTGGCATTTTTAAACAGTAGTGCATTTCTAACTACAGGCTTAATATATAGTTTGCTTTTCCACTTCCAAATATAAAATTGTATGTGGGAGAATGTTGGTTTAGAGCCAGAGACACATATTTTAAGATAATTAGGCAGAGGTGGGAGAAATGATTAATACAGATTAAACATTTTAAACATTAAAACAGTAAAGTTATCCCATTCATCCCTACCTATTTCATTCCTGATCTTGTGATTAGCAAATCTTAAGTGTTAAGGTATTGAACTTTAAGATTCAGGGTTGGCCGTTCTTTTGACTTGCTGTTTGACTCCAATTGAGCTCCAGTTCATAGCATTTATACACCAAGGGTATCAAAAGTCAACATGTCTTTATTGATTATTATTATTATTATTATGTATTCCTTAATTCCCCCTCCAAAAAATGATCTATCTATCTATCTATCTATCTATCTATTTTAAAAAAGGAACAGACTTGACATAACAGACGTAAAATGGTGTGGGGAATCCACCTGTATAATATTCTTGGCTGCAAATGGTTTTTTGAAATAGCACAGAGCTGTTGACAATACGGAGTCCAAGACAGAACTGACTACGGTTGGAAAAGATGACGGCTTTAAAGGATCAGACCAGAAGTGATGCAGAGGAACTGGAAGTGATGTCCTTCTGACGTCAGCCTGTGTGCCAGAAGTGACGTTCTTCTGGGTGCCGGCACCGGCATCGTCAGCACTTAATCAGATAGGTTTTCCCATGGCTGGTCTGTAGAGATAACAGGAGAAGGTTTAGTGCACCCCACCACCCCCTGACCTGGCGTGGAATTACCTTTGCTTAGTCCATACAACGTCCCCCTACTCACATTTGTGTGACACTATCTATCTATCTACAATTTAGCTTTTCATTTATTTAAAATTAAAATCAAGGCATACCCAAAAGACCTTCCTTCATCTTTATGTAATATGCAGTGGAAGTCAATATTGTGTATCTCCGTATACAAAATGGATTAGCCCAAAGTTTAAAGAACAAACTGACACAAACACAAATCAAAATGCAAAGCAGAGTATAAAGTCTGCAAGGAGGAGACACCCAGATTGGTCATCCTGTGTTGTTCCCGTTATAAAGAAGGCAGGCGCCTCTTCACCTGTTGACTACAGACCAGTGGCACTTACGTCCCATAACATGAAGACCTTTGAGAGACAGGTCCTGGACTACAGGAGTCCTCTTGTTGTAGACCACCTGGACCTGCAGTAGTTTGTCAGACAAAGATTTGAGCTGATGATGTAACTAACTATCTGCTCCACAAGGCTGGGCAAAGCTAGCAGCACTGTGAAGATGACGTTTTCTGGTTTCTCCAGTGCTTTCAGCATCCTCCAGCCATCGCTGTTATGGGTAAAACTCAGAGGTATGCAGGTGGATGAGCCTGTGGTGTCCTGTTTACTGTTAACTGTCTGTCAGGCAAACCGAAGTTTATGAGACTCAAGGACAGACTGTGTTTCTGATACGGATGAGAGCAATGCTGGAGCACCATGGGGAGTAGTCCTGCCTCCTTTTCTCTTAACTTTATTGATTATTTGCAGTTGATTGCAATTGCTTTGATGTTTCTTTCCAGGAAGTTACATTGTGGTGCAGATTTGCACAACTAAAGTCAGCAGGCATATTATAGTGAATCAATTGTATAGGACCATATACATCAGTTTTCCTATCCCTGTCAACCAATTCACATCGTCATGACTGTCGTTTAATTAAAACAAGGGTTCAGTTTCAATTTGTTCTAAAACTGGCTTAATGGATGTTTGTTTGCTATTGTGTTTTTGATTGAAGACTCTTACCATTATTGTGGCCTAGGAGTCGCAATGCATATAATGCATATATATAGATTATGTGAATTTCCCCTTGGGATTAATAAAGTATCTATCTATCTATCTATCTATCCATCCATCTATCAATCCCAATCAGTTCCAAAAGCACTTCCAAAAATGGCCACTAAAAGGGGATATAGCCATCAAACTGTGGCTAGTAAGAAGGGCAAGCACTGAATCTTTATAAAATAAAAGATCAGGATCTCAATTTTGACAAACAAGTCAACTTAGTCATCAAGGATAGCTTTTTTTTTTTAGTTTAGAAAGAAGCCAGTACAATATTATCATTGTAGGTCTTTAACATCTTCATGTCAGCCATTATTAGATGTGCGTGGATCCCAATTAAAACGTAAAGAGGATCGTGCCTTCACAGTAGCTGCTCCGATACTTTTATGCTCCGAGTTGCTCCTTCCATTACTGTTTATAAATGTAGACTCAAAAAACCTTTTTCATTAGATTTCGAGCCTATCTAGATACATGTTTTTATACATGTTTTTTGTTTTTTTGTTGATTGTCTTAATATGTCCATAATGTGATAGATTAAAACTTTGTGGTCTTTTTCCTTGCCTTTTATCTCTTCATATTGCCAATATATGTATAACACTTTGGTTAAAACAATGCTATTTTTAAATGTGCCGCATGAATGCAATTTGCTTGCTTGCTAAGATGTAATTCAAAGATAACAGCATTGAAGTTGCTGGCAGACCCCCATTCTACTTCTGAGAGTCACTGTGAGATCTGGCACCTCTTTATTTACAAGTTCAGCACTGGGTGGGGTAATATGGATGTAATATGTACCACTGACAGCTGTGGAAGAGGATGAATTGCTGTGAGGTAAATAGATGCCAGTACTGAATTAATAAGCCCCTAAGCGCCTACTGAGTGTCATTCTTCAGACTTGATGGTTATGGCCAGTCATAGCTCTTTTTTCTGATGGATAAACCCACATCACAGTTGAATGAAACAGAGGCCACTCCATTGTGCTGCAGGTTAGCATAACATACACAAACACTTTTTATTGATACACCACTTATTTTTCTGGAGGCCAGTTTCTCTGCAGCCAGGGTCATCATCATAGCTTACCACGCCACTGCCATATCCAGGTAAGAGCGGCATCATTAGCATTCTTAAGATCTTCATCGGTATATGTAGGGCCTCGGGAACATTCATGGAGAATGTGGTCCATTGTCTGGGTGGGCTCACCACAGGGACATTCAGCACTTGTTGTGAGGCCCCATCTAAATAGGTTGTCCCTTGTTTTGCCCACCTTTGATGTAGCTCAGTTAAGCACGACCCAGTCTTTCCTATAGAGGGATGTTCCATTGGGTAGATGCTCTTGAGGTGTAGGAAGAGCTTCATTGGGAGGGCTACAGTCTGTCTCTCGTTACCTCTCGAGCCTTTCCATTGTGGCAAAACTCCGACAAGAAGGTAGTTGGCGATTTACCTCCTGGTGATGCTGAAGTGGGTGTCTGGAGTCTATCAGTTGCTTGAACCTTTCCCCTCTTGAATTACTTTCTCATTGTATATGGGGAGGTGCGATCCCGGCCAGCCTGTATAAAGCAGGAAGGCACATTGTTTGCAATGTGCCGGTGATGATTCGGCATGTACATCCACTGCAGCCAGGGTGATCTTCTGAAACTTTGAGGTCTCTAATTTAATTCTACAGCAGATTATGGTGCTGGAATAAATTTGCTCATTTTTGACACTAAATGAAATCAGCATAATGCGATGAAATTGCACAAAAAGATATAAAGTCCCTGTAGCTATGCCAAACAACGGAGTCATGATTCGATGAGCACCATTTACCAATTCACTTGGGCAGTATGAATAATTATATTACATTATATCAACTTATTCAGAAAGATGGTACACTAAGAAACGCTCCAGAGCTATGTGTACAAGACAGTTGACAGCTTAAAATCTTGTTGCTAGTATACATTTAAAAAACACAATGAAACTATTTTATGATAATCCAGAAACCTCAGTTCATATAAAAGATACAAACTTTGATTATTTCTGATTAGGACAAGGAACCACACAAGGGTGCCCATTATCACCTAAACTTTATGCAAATTGCTATTGAACCACTTGTTACCCACCTTCGGAAACAGTCAGAGATGAAATGGACAATTAGGGATGAAGTTGAAGAGAAATGATCTCTTTATGCTAATGAATTTGGCATGACACTATTAAACCTTTAGGTCTACTACTGGGCTAAAAACATTTGTACACTGAAGAAGTGGAAAGTGGCAGAACTTGGTAAAAATACACCAACATGGTTAGGCTTACAGTTGTGCTTGAAAGTTTGTGAACACTTTAGAATTTTCTATATTTCTGCATAAATATGACCTAAAACATTATTAGATTTTCACTCAAGTCCTAGAAGTAGATAAAGAGAAACCAGTTAAACAAATGAGACAAAAATATTATATTTGGTCATTTATTTATTAAGGAAAATGATCGAATCTATACTAATAAAAGGCAAAGCCCTCACTGAGTCACTCACTCACTCACTCACTCACTCACTCACTCACTGACTCATCACTAATTCTCCAACTTCCCGTGTGGGTGGAAGGCTGAAATTTGGCAGGTTGATTCCTTACAGCTTACCTACAAAAGTTAAGCAGGTTTCATTTCGAAATTCTACACGTAACGGTCGATAACGGTCGACAACGTCTGCCATGTTGAACTTTCTTATTTATGGCCCCATCTTCACTGAAATTTGGTGGCGGCTTCCTGCGCTAACGAAACCGATGTGCATACTTATTTCGATGGTATGACACCACTGTCGGCCGCCATATTGAACTTTCCAACGTCACTAATTTTCCAACTTCCCGTGTAGGTAGAAGGCTGACCCCATCTTCACGAAATTTGGTAGGTGGCTTCCCTGCGCTAACCCAAACCGATATACATACTTATTTCGGTGGTATGACGCCACTATCGGCCGCCATATTCAATTTTCCAAGCGTCACTAATTCTCCAACTTGGTCATATTACAACCGGAGGGCCGAACTCACAATGTGGTATACAAAGAGATCCTTAACAAATAATTATTGGTATATTTTCCTTCAGTTTAAAAAGGTTTAATTTTCTTCTTAATAAAACTTTTAAGGCAGTACTTCGCCGCTGCGAAGCGCGGGTATTTTGCTATATATATATATATAGATATAGATATAATGTGTGTATGTGTGTGTATATATATATTGTGAATGCTGGCCCCGGCACAGACAGACGGACAGCATATTTTCAATCCACACACTGTTTATTATGTACACTATTTACAAGTTCGTGCTCACGTGCACCCCCAGTGCCTTCTCGCACCGATTTCCCCAAAGTCCAGGCCCACAGTCTCTTGTGCCTTCCTGGCCGCCTCCAGTCCTTCCTTTCGCTCAGTCCACTTCCTCCCGACTTCCACCAATCACTGGAGGGAGCGGCCCCTTATATAATGCCCCGGATGAGCCCCAGGTGCTTCCGGTATCTGCTCCTTAGCCACGCCCCAGCGTGGCGGAAGTGTCGGCTGTCTTCCTGGCAGCTCTCCGGGCGCCACATAAAGTCTTCCCCGGGATAATTAGGCACTGGGGCGCCGCCTGGCGGTGGCCACGGGTCCCTACAGGGCTGGGCTTCCATGCCCTGTACCCGAGGCCCCTGCCTAACCAGGACGGACGCCCCACTCTGTCTGGAGGAGGCACTCGCCCTCCTCTGGTCCTCCAAGGCGTCCCGGCCGGGCTCCAGCCCCAGCCGAGGACCGTACGGGATAAACCGGCATCGGGGCGCCGCCTGGCGGTGACCATGGGCCCCTACAGGGTAGGGCTTCCATGCCCTCGACCCGTGGCTCCCAACAGAACCAGGACGGACGCCCCCTCGCGGTCTGGAGGAGGCACAAGCCCTCCTCACGTCCTCCAAGGCGTCCCGGCCGGGCTCCAACCCCGGCCGGTGACTGCACGGGATAAACCGGCATCGGAGCGCCACCTGCCGGTGACCATGGGCCCCTAAAGGGCTGGGCTTCCAAGCCCTTCACCCGTGGTCCCCAACAGAACCAGGACGGACGCCCCCTCGCGGTCTGGAGGAGGCACAGGCCCTCCTCTCGTCCTCCTGGGCGTCCCGGATGGGCTCCAGCCCCGGCCGGGGACCACAATGCCCCACCGCTAGCGAGGACACGTGGGTCAGAACGGCACAACCCGAAAGGGCAGCACGTCCCCGGAGAGGGTCCTACTATGTCCCCAGGGTCCATCACGGCACCCTGGGACATGTTTCTTCGGCCACCCCGCCGACGCAAACGTGCCCCTCTGGTCCGCGCCGCTCTTGCCCCCGTTGTCCCCCCCAGCTGGGACACTATTGGCCTCCCGGCGTGGAGCTCTCCCGCGGAGCGGCCATTTCAGGAGGGCAGGTCCCTGACGACGTCGTCCTTAGCGCTAGTCGGGGCTTCGGGCCTGTGGAAAAAGGAAAAAGAGAGCCAGAAGCACTGCCAGGACACTCACCCCGAGCGCCCTGCCAGTCTCCATACCCGCAATGCTCCTGCCCCCTTCCGACAGCCCCTGACTTGCCTGCTGAAGTCCTCCGCCGCAGGTTCCGTGCCCGTCCGCTCCCACAGGCAGCTCGCCCAGCCGCCCAGGGGACTTCCTCTGCCCGCACAGAGGACAGCCTTTCTCCGGACGCGCGCACCCAGCGCCGCGTCCTCTCCTATCGGAGGAACCGGCATTCACCCTTCGGTTCCTCCTTCTTCTCTTGGCCCCCGACGGTCTGGGTCTGTGCACAGCAAAAGCTCAAATCCAACCCCATCTGCGTCCAGGCAGAGCGACAGGAGACAGCTGCGGGCTTGAAGTGCAGGCGCTAGGACCCAGGGCACTCAGCAGCCCGATCCTACCAGCTCCTGCGTGTTTGATCTCCCAGCCTCGCTAGCCGTCTGCACCGCCCGCGTCCGCTGTTGGGAAGTTGCCTACTTGGGCGGTCGTCCGTAGCGGTCACGGCCATGTTCAGCGAACCCCCCCACTTGCTTTACGGGAACGGCAACACTCACCGCTCCCGCTGTGTTCTGCCTGCCTCCGGTTCCAGCGCCGCGCCGATCCTCTGTCTCACGCGGCGTCTCTCCCCACGCGACCGCCTTCCCCGTCAGCTGCTCACACTGAGCGGCGAGAACACTCAGCAATTCTTCCAAGGTTGGCTTGGCGGGCCGAAGGGATTCCTCCGACACGCGCCGAGCCGCTGGTGGAGAGAGACAGGCAGACGGCGGTGGGTTTACCTGTCCATCAGCTCCACGCGACGCCTGCCTCCTCTGGGCCACTCCCTCTGGCCCAATCGGGTCTCGGTTTGGCACGAGACTGGCGTTCCTAGGTCCCGCCTCCATCCAATCCTCGGCGGGCACACCAGACACACCAACCAATCCCGTGCCTGTCAGCGGGCGGGACCTCCGGCCCGCGGCCATCTTGTCTCCCTTGTTCTGGCTGCGAGGCGTGCCTCTTCGTCGCACCGCGGCTGCGGCCGATTTTGGCCTCCTCAGCGGCCGTCGCCGCTGCCGACAGCCCGTGGCCAGCGTGCTCTTGCCACGGACGCGGATCCGGTTCGTCCCTCCCTGTGGAGAACAAGGTACGTCCAACCCCGCAGGGCAGGGTACTCACCTCCCGAATCCCGTCGTGCCGAGGCCCCTGCCTCGGTGTGGCCTTCAGCAAAGCAACGCCGGCCTGGCTGTCCGTCTCAACAGCACGGCTCTCGGAGCCCGCTGCGCTCCGGCGAGGTCCGTTCCTCCTCCGCACCCGGGGATGGCCTCTCTTCGGTCCGGCGGCGGTTTCCGGGTAAAACGCTCCCGCGGGGCTGTGCACGGGCCGCTCCTGCGGCCAGTGTGTGGGGTCGCTGCTGCGCCGGGCCGTTCACAGACATTTGTTCTAATAACACAGGTCCCCGCCTTGAACCAGGCGGAGCATCCTGCCGGCTACGCCACTGTGAACGCTGGCCCCGGCACAGACAGACGGACAGCATATTTTCAATCCACACACTGTTTATTATGTACACTATTTACAAGTTCGTGCTCACGTGCACCCCCAGTGCCTTCTCGCACCGATTTCCCCAAAGTCCAGGCCCACAGTCTCTTGTGCCTTCCTGGCTGCCTCCAGTCCTTCCTTTCGCTCAGTCCACTTCCTCCCAACTTCCACCAATCACTGGAGGCGGCCCCTTATATAATGCCCCCGGATGAGCCCCAGGTGCTTCCGGCATCTGCTCCTTAGCCACGCCCCAGCGTGGCGGAAGTGTCGGCTGTCTTCCTGGCAGCTCTCCGGGCGCCACATAAAGTCTTCCCCCCCGGGATAATTAGGCACTGGGGCGCCGCCTGCCGGTGGCCACGGGTCCCTACAGGGCTGGGCTTCCATGCCCTGTACCCGAGGCCCCCTGCCTAACCAGGACGGACGCCCCCACTCTGTCTGGAGGAGGCACTCGCCCTCCTCTGGTCCTCAAGCGTCCCGCCGGGCTCCAGCCCCAGCCGAGGACCGTACGGGATAAACCGGCATCGGGGCGCCGCCTGGCGGTGACCATGGGCCCCTACAGGGTAGGGCTTCCATGCCCTCGACCCGTGGCTCCCAACAGAACCAGGACGGACGCCCCCTCGCGGTCTGGAGGAGGCACAAGCCCTCCTCACGTCCTCCAAGGCGTCCCGGCCGGGCTCCAACCCGGCCGGCGACTGCACGGGATAAACCGGCATCGGGCGCCGCCTGGCGGTGACCACGGGCCCCTACAGGGCTGGGCTTCCAAGCCCTCCACCCGTGGTCCCCAACAGAACCAGGACGGACGCCCCCTCGCGGTCTGGAGGAGGCACAAGCCCTCCTCTCGTCCTCCTGGGCGTCCAGGGACCACAATACAGTATATATATATAGAGAGAGAGATATAGATATAGATATACACTCACCTAAAGGATTATTAGGAACACCATACTAATACGGTGTTTGACCCCCTTTCGCCTTCAGAACTGCCTTAATTCTACGTTGCATTGATTCAACAAGGTGCTGAAAGCATTCTTTAGAAATGTTGGCCCATATTGATAGGATAGCATCTTGCAGTTGATGGAGATTTGTGGGATGCACATCCAGGGCACGAAGCTCCCGTTCCACCACATCCCAAAGATGCTCTATTGGGTTGAGATCTGGTGACTGTGGGGGCCATTTTAGTACTGTGAACTCATTGTCATGTTCAAGAAACCAATTTGAAATGATTCGAGCTTTGTGACATGGTGCATTATCCTGCTGGAAGTAGCCATCAGAGGATGGGTACATGGTGGTCATGAAGGGATGGACATGGTCAGAAACAATGCTCAGGTAGCCCGTGGCATTTAAACGATGCCCAATTGGCACTAAGGGGCCTAAAGTGTGCCAAGAAAACATCCCCCACACCATTACAACGCCACCACCAGCCTGCACAGTGGTAACAAGGCATGATGGATCCATGTTCTCATTCTGTTTACGCCAAGTTCTGACTCTACCATTTGAATGTCTAAACAGAAATCGAGACTCATCAGACCAGGCAACATTTTTCCAGTCTTCAACTGTCTAATTTTGGTGAGCTCGTGCAAATTGTAGCCTCTTTTTCCTATATGTAGTGGAGATGAGTGGTACCCGGTGGGGTCTTCTGCTGTTGTAGCCCATCCGCCTCAAGGTTGTGCGTGTTGTGGCTTCACAAATGCTTTGCTGCATACCTCGGTTGTAACAGTGGTTATTTCAGTCAAAGTTGTTCTTCTATCAGCTTGAATCAGTCGGCCCATTCTCTTCTGATCTCTAGCATCAACAAGGCATTTTCGCCCACAGGACTGCCGCATACTGGATGTTTTTCCCTTTTCACACCATTCTTTGTAAACCCTAGAAATGGTTGTGCGTGAAAATCCCAGTAACTGAGCAGATTGTGAAATACTCAGACCGGCCCGTCTGGCACCAACAACCATGCCACGCTCAAAATTGCTTAAACCACCTTTCTTTCCCATTCTGACATTCAGTTTGGAGTTCAGGAGATTGTCTTGACCAGGACCACACCCCTAAATGCATTGAAGCAACTGCCATGTGATTGGTTGATTAGATAATTGCATTAATGAGAAATTGAACAGGTGTTCCTAATAATCCTTTAGGTGAGTGTATATAGATATATATATAGACATTAGATATATATATATATAGATATAGATATATACTGTATATATAATGTGTGTGTGTATGTATGTATGTATATATATATATATATATATATATATATACTGTATACTGTATATATATGACAGCAACACTCATAACAGTGACAAAACAATTACATTAACGATCACGTTACGTTATTTTCAATGTTTCCTTTTCTTTTTCGTTACTTCTTTGACACACTACTTCTCCGCTGCGAAGCGCGGGTATTTTGCTAGTATTACATATTTGTGAGTGGCAAAAGTATGTGAACCTTTGCTTTCAGTATCTGGTGTGACTCCCCCTTTACAGCAATAACTGCAACTAAACGTTTCCGGTAACTTTTGATCATTCCTGCACACCGGCTTGGAGGAATTTTAGCCCATTCCTCTGTACAGAACAGCTTCAACTCGGGGATGTTGGTGGGTTTTCTCACATTAACTGCTCACTTCAGGTCCTTCCACAACATTTTGATTGGATTAAGGTCAGGACTTTGACTTGGCCATTCCAAAACATTAACTTTATTCTTCTTTAACCATTCTTTGGTAGAACGACTTGTGTGCTTAGGGTCGCTGTCTTGCTGCATGACCCACCTTCTTTTGAGATTCAGATCATGAACAGATGTCCTGACATTTTCCTTTAGAATTCTCTGATATAATTCAGAATTCATTGTTCCATCAATGAAGGCAAGCCGTCCTGGCCCAGATGCAGCAAAACAGGCCCAAACCATGATACTGCTACCACCATGTTTCACAGATGGGATAAGGTTCTTATGCAGTGTTTTCCTTTCTCCAAACATAACACTTTTCATTTAAACCACAAAGTTCTATTTTGGTCTCATTCGTCCACAAAACTTTCTTCCAATAGCCTTCTGGTTTGTCCACGTGATCCTTAGCAAACTGCAGATGAGCAGCAATGTTTTTTTTGGGGAGTAGTGACTTTCTCCTTGCAACCATGCCATGCACACCATTGTTTTTCAGTTTTCTCCTGATGGTGGATCATGAACATGAACATTAGCCAATGTGAGAGAGGCCTTCAGTTGCTTAGAGGTTACCCTGGGATCCTTTGTGACCTCACCGACTATTACATGCCTTGCTCTTGGAGTGATCTTTGTTGGTCGACCACTCCTGGGGAGGGTAACAATGGTCTTGAATTTCTTCCATTTGTACACAATCTGTCTGACTGTGGATTGTTTACACAAACTCACATTTGTATATCCCTTTTTTTTCTTTTCAAACCTGGCCCAGGTTACATAAACAAGACAGATGTGCATGATATATAATTTTGAGTTGAATAATTATATGCTTTGTGCATATGGAGCTTGAGTGAATTTTCTGCATTGTTACCTTCCACTCTTTTTCTGATATGTTGAGTGAGAGATCCTTTTCCCAGTGTCCTCTTGGATCTTTCAAAGGAAGGAACTGTAAAATAATTTTATATATTGCAGAAATGCTGTCTGAGTCCTCGAAACTGAGCAATATTTTTTCCAGCATAGAGGAGGGTGCGGGATGAGGAAAATCGGGCAGGTTCTGTTTAACAAAGTTGCTAATTTGAAGATATTGAAAGAAATGTGTTGCTGGAAAGTTAAATTTGGAATGTAATTGTTCATAGGATGCAAATATGTTGTCTATATAAAGATCTTTAAGCAATTTAATCCCAAATGTTTTCCAGATATTAAAGACTGTATATGTTTGCGAGGGTTGAAAAAGGTGGTTCTCATGCAGAGGTGCCACAGATAAAAGATTCTCCATCTTAAAATGCTTTCTACATTGGTTCCATGTTCTGAGTGAGTGAAGCACAATTGGGTTGTTAGTATATTGGCAATAACTTGCATTTATTGGTGCGCAAAGCAGGGAATATAAAGAAGTACTGCAGGATTTTATTTCTATTGCAGACCAAGCCTGTGTATGTTCATCTGTTTGTGTCCAGGTTTTTATAGCTTGTATGTTTGCTGCCCAGTAATAAAACTGAAAGTTGGGTAGAGCCATGCCACCTTCTGCCTTAGGTCTTTGTAGGGTCACTCTTTGGATACGGGGATATTTTAAGTTCCAAATAAATTAGGTTATGGTTGAATCTAATTGCTTAAAAAATAATTTATTGATGAATATTGGAATGTTTTGAAATAAAAAGAGAAGCTTAGGAAGGATCTTCCATCCATCCATGCATTATCCATCCATCTATTATCCAACCCACTATATCACAACTACAGGGTCACGGGGGTCTGCTGGAGCCAATACCAGCCAACACAGGGCACAAGGCAGGAAACAAATCCTGGGCAGTGCGCCAGCCCACCGCAAGATATTCATCTTAACAATGTTAATTCTTCCAGCTAGAGTTAGATGAAGGGTTGACCATCTATGCAAGTCTTGCTTAATTTTTTCAATACAGACGGTGAAATTTTGTTGATAAAGAGCTTTATATTTACTTGTGATATTTACCCCTAGATATTTAAACTGATCTGCAATGATAAAAGGGAAAGTGTCCAATCTAATATTGTATGCTTGAGAATTCACTAGAAAGAGCACACTTTTATTCCAATTAATTCTGAGACCAGAAATCTTTTGAAATTCTGTAAGTGCTGTTAAGACTGCAGGCACAGTATTTTGTGGTTCTGATATATACAAAACCAAATTATCATTTAGAGAAATTGTCTGTTCAAATCCTTCTCTAATAATCCCCTTTATCTGATAAGCATTTCAACAGTGAACTGCCAGTGGTTCAATGACGATTGCAAACAGCAATGGTGACAAGGGGCATCCTTGTCTGATATCACATTCTAGTTTAAAGTAGTCTGAATAAATATTTTTAATACAAACTGAAGCTTCTGCATTGGTATACAGTAGTTTGATCCATGCACAAATTTTCAGGCCAAACGCAAATTTTTCTAATGTGTGGAAAGGTAGATCCATTCAATCATGTAAAATGCTTTGTCTGCATCCAACGATAATAATATCTCTGGAGTGTTTGACTTTGCAGGTGAATATATTACATTAAACAGGCGTCAAAGATTGGAAGATAAGTGTCGGCCTTTAATAAATCCAGTTTGATCTTGTGATATTACCGAAGGCAGCACTTTCTTCATCCTTCTAGCTAGGACTTTGGAGGGTATCTTAACATCATTTCTTTTTAATGATTTCATCTGCCGTTTTCCATTTTTGACAAACAGGCCGGCTCAGTAGGAAAACAGACAGGGAAAGGGTCAGACATGACCAGTTTCAGGATTTAAGCCATTAAGCCTCATTTATGATTGAGTTTGTGCATTGTAGCCTTGAATTAATTTCATGGGAAGATGAAACAATACATGAATAATATATGATCAATCAATTTAAACTGTCACAAAATATATTTTGAAACCATGTCTATTATTGCGGCATTGCTTTTATGGTGATGGTCACAACCATACTCAATATATTAGTCACTAGCAAAATACCCGCGCTTCGCATCGGCGAAGTACTGCTTTTAAATGTTTTATTAAGAAGAAAAGTAAACCTTTTTAAACTGAGGGAAAATATACCAATAACTATCTGTTAAGGATCTCTTTGTATACCACGTTGTCAGTTCAGCACTCCGGTTGTAATATGACCAAGCTGTGCACTAAGATTACTCTTGAGCATGCAACGTATAGTTTTGTCCAGGAGAAAAGCAATGTTGCCTCAAATCAATGGCAACCTTTTGTAGGGTCCGTGCCTCAGACTTATTAATTGTCATCGCAAAGCAGAGCCTTACTGGAAATTGGAGGCATTTGAATTGAAATGGGAGATCAGACAGTATAACGAAGATGCAAGGAATAAAAACTCTCTCTCCTGAGCAACCGCCAGTAAAAATAGTTGCCTCAATTAGGTTCTTTTGTAGACACGTGACCTGAAGTCTTGTGCCGTTACAAAGTTTCGGTGGCTGTAAGTTTTTCAGTAACATTATTGGTGTCCCAACCTTCAAAATTAGATTATGCTCAGAAGTGCATGGAGGATTCAGAGTGTGGAGAAACTCTAGCGACAGCGTGTCTATTAACTTGTGGATTTTTCTATGAATATTTGGCGGCAGCGTCACGTTGTTTCCGTAAGACTAAGTTAGCTGCAGAGCTCAGCTTGGAGCAAAATGAAGTGAATGAAATGAGGTGAATGGGAGGGGAGATGATGATGTGATTCCCCCACCCGCCTTAACTCTCAATCCCTCCACAAACACAGTCTCTCAGATCTCAACTCTTCTTTATATAAATTAGTAAAGGAGAGAGGACTAAACACTAAGGAAAAAGAACGGCAAGACCGCGTCAGCTGCAGAGCTCAGCGGATCTCAGCTCGGAGCGAAATGAAGTGAATGAAATGATGTGAACGGGAGGGGAGATGATGACGTGACTCCCCCACCCGCCTTAACTGTCCATCCCTCCACAAGCACAGTCTCTCGGCATGACAAACGCCAGCGGTAGCGTGTCTATGAACTTAATTTAAAGTTAAGCTTTACACCTTGCTTTCCTATTCATTTGCATAAGCACAGTCCTTCACCAGCAATTATTTAATGTTAGCTCAGACCCGGCACTTAAAAGTTTCTCTCGCACTTTTGCTGAATTTGTGCCAAAAACTACTCTATCCCTGACCATCTCATTTTCCTTTGGATAAGTATAGTCCTTCACCAGCAATTTTAACTCCATTACAAAGTGATGAAAAGTCACGTTTATACCTTGCGTTCTCTCATTAAACTTGTATCTCGCGAATATCGTATTCATCGTAGGCATGACAAACGCCAGTGGCAAAGTGTCTATGAACTTAATTTAAACTTAAGGTTTACACCGTGCTTTGTTTTCGCAGTTGCTGCTGTAGTGATCCTTCAGGTTCGTAGTTCAGTAATCAATACACAGGATTGAAAGATATAATAACTTTTTAATAGACAGGCTTTAGAGATATTTACTGTACATGTTACTACTCGTTCTTTTGTTCACGCCCATTCTCTCACTTGCATCCGCATTCACAGGCATTACTAATCATTCTGTAAGTATCCCTTAATAGACCTTACTAATCAACTATCATTACAGCTGCACTTATGAATATGCTTGTATGCGTCACTCACTTCATATTCTTTTGCTGCCTTCTCAATTGTGTAATACGTTTTTTGTTCAGCGCTCTTTGGAGCTCTTGCTTGTTCTCTGCGTACTGTGTTCACAGTCAGTTCACGTGAGCCGCTCGGAGTACATGCATCGAAGGTTCTCAGCTGTGCTTGTGCTATCTCGTACGATCTTGCGATGTCCACGGCTTTATTTAATGTTAGCTAAGACCCGACAGTTTCTCTCGCACTTTCGCTGAGTTAGTGCCAAACACTAGTCTATCCCTGACTATCTCATCTTTGTTTGCATAAGTACAGTCCTTCACCCGCAAATATTTAACAGCAGCGTGTCTATTGGATTGCTGCTGATGGACGGCCTTATATGGGCAGGCACTCAATTACGTGGGAGGCGTGATGATGAGGGACGCAACTCCGCCTCACACAGCGACCGAGCTGCAGGCTATGGCCGTATATATGTACGTAAGTAGGTTCCAGTTATGACCGTTACGCGTAGAATTTTGAAATGAAACCTGACCAGCTTTTGTAAGTAAGCTGTAAGGAATGAGCCTGCAAATTTCAGCCTTCTACCTACACGGGAAGTTGGAGAATTAGTGATGAGTGAGTGAGTCAGTCAGTCAGTCAGTCAGTGAGGGCTTTGCCTTTTATTGGTATAGATAAATAATCATGAGTGTTATTCCAGAAATTATGAAAATTAAATGTAAAGACATTTCAGATTTGTTAAATACTGTATATATCATAGTTGTGAAGAATGTGCTTATAGAGATTAAACAGAGGCCAAGACAGGGGGTGTTTTGCCAAAGATGTAACAGATGTAACATGAGACTAATAAACTATATAGTTAATTATTTGTTCAAATTAAAGCGTGCGGGGGAAGGCTCCTTAAAAAATAAAAAAAATTAAAGATGACAAGTCTAATTCTAGAGCTTTAATTGCAAGCGGAAAAAAGTTCATTCTGTCAGACTGCTAATTGTAATGTGCTTGTTGCGCTGTAAATCAACTTTTTGGTGGCTCCTAATTTGCTTTTTTCAAGCTTAAAGCTGTTATCTAATAAGACGTTTAATCTTGGCTCTTTTTTTGTCTTTCCCAGTTTAAATACCTATGGGCTGTTTTCACCCTGACTATAAACGCAACACCTTGTGTTATCCAGCACAGAGTAAGAGGGCCAGTCATGGTGTTGCCAAGCTAACAGTTACAGTTTTTCTCAATCTCTTCGATGCAATTCTAAATGTCATTTCCTCACTCTTAGTGCAGTTGTGAAATCAGTACCGCATTTCCCCACACACATTAGTATGTCTCTTTGTGTTTGTATAAACTGCCATTATGTCTACACATATTTCAGCATTAAAGACATTTTGTCATTGTATTGATGCATTTCTCGCCTGACTCTGGCGACTCATGAAAACAGTTTGTAAGTTCGTCAGTCAGAATTGAAAATCTCTTGATCACCTTGATGCTATCTTGCATTGCACTGTTTTTAATCAAATCACTTTCAGCTTTCTTCAGATGAGTATTAAAGAGCAAGTCCAGTCACACACTGTCAGTGGTTGTAGTAAAGTTGTCCTACAATTGAAAACACATGTAACCCCCTGCTCTCAGAACAGATTCAGTTCAAACAAATGGAGCACATGCTCTCAGTCTTGTATCACAGCTTCATGGCACTTCAGTAATTACACACAAGCATATACAGTATGGATGCTCAAATTTTACCCAGTGCACAGTGTTGAAAATAAAGCAGGAAGGAGGTTTCATACAGGCACAAGACCCTGGCTTTATGAGAGGATGCGGTGTCTGAAGGCATGGTGTGGCAAGAGGGAGAAGAGCACACAGAGTGGCAGGGGTATAGAGAGAGGAGTGAATAGATACCAGAGGGTGTCTAATGAAATATGGGGAACAGTTGTGCATCATATTTTTAGCAATGGTCTAAGCTTGGCCGAAACTGTTCAAGGGGTGCAGCCTCAGGTGACAAAGTCTATTGTCGCATCTGTAATACGAACATTCAGGAATGAGGACAGGTATCAGATCCCACGTTTTCATTAGTTCTGCATCATATGCATTATATCACATACATTTCTGGAGTATACAGTACAAAACAGAATCTGTGACCTCTGCATAAAAATTGATATGTCACCTTTTGTGTAGACTAAAATTGTTAAGTTGAACTTTGGTAGGGCTAATTTTGAGCACATGCGACAAAGTCTAAGTAAGACAGACTGGGATAAGCTTTTAAATGTGGAGACAGTCGAGGAGCAGTGGAACAGGTTTAAAAATGATTTACATGTAATGCAGGACAGATACATACCTAAAAACGGAATTAATAGGAAACTAAAAAAAAAACTCCATGATTGATTAATAAAGATTTAAAAAAGAAGTTGCAAAGGAAAAAATTGCTGTATAAGGCATATAAGACTAATGACTGCAAAGAGAATCGTAGCGCATATGAGAACATGAGTGCAACCATTAAGAAGGATATCAGAGAGGCTAAAAGACAGTTGGAGAGGAATATAGCAGATAAGGCGAAAGAAGACCCCAAGAGATTCTTTCAGTATTTTAGTAGTAAAAGAACAGTTAAGGAGGAGGTCAAGTTCATCAGGAATAGTAAAGGGGAATTAAAAGATACAGACAATGAAATAGCAGATGCCCTAAACTTACATTTTTCTGAGGTGTTTACAAGTGAGCAAGTGGGTAACCTCCCAGAGGTAAACGCAACTACTAAGGAGGTACTGAGGGATTTGGAAATTGTAGAGGGAGAAGTGCTGCTCGGATTAAATAAGATGATATCAAACAAATCACCAGGACCAGATAATATTTATACTCGTGTTCTTAAGGAGGCTAGTGAGTACATATATAAACCCTTGACACATATTTTTAGGAAGTCACTGTGCACTGGAGAGATTCTGAAGGACTGGAAATTGGCAAATATCATCCCATTATATAAAAAGGGTGACAGGGCAGATCCAAGCAACTATAGGCCAGTAAGCTTAACAAGCATCACAGAAAAATTAATGGAAGGAATTATTAAGGAGAAGATTGAGCAACACATGGCAAGGACAGGAGTTATTCTGAACAGTCAGCATGGGTTCAGAAGAGGGAGGTCGAGTTTTACTAACATGTTGGAATTCTATGAGGTTGCAACAAAAGCATACGATCAAAGTGGAGCTTATGATATTATTTATCTGGACTTTCAGAAAGCATTTGATAAGGTGCCACATGAGAGGTTGGACATCAAGTTAAAAGAAGTGGGAGTTCAGGGTGATGTTTTTAGATGGGTGCAGAATTGGCTCAGACACAGGAAGCAGAGGGTGATGGTGCGAGGAACCTCATCAGAACTGGCCGATGTTAAGAGTGGTGTTCCACAGAGGTCAAAAGGCAAAATTTAAATAAACCGTAATGACCATAACCCAGAGAAAAGGCAAAATCAAGGCCAATTAAGAGGCACTAAGTTGAAACCAGACAATAACAAGAAGAGAAAACACCCAATAGATCAAAATTAAATTATGGATTTTATCCTCAGGTTGGCTAAGGTTCATAGTGAAAGGTTGACCTTTTCACGTCTCTGGAAACCCCGTCCCTAGAAACAAGGGATGTGACCCTGACAACAATACCCAATATAGCTTCTCTTAAAGGAAAAAGGCTACAAAGCATCAGTTTTCAGCCTACATCATGACACCAGCGTCCTGTTGATATTGCCTAATAGAAACGAGAGACTGAATGTCCCGTGGGGGATTTCATATTTTGCACTTTATAGCAATTTTTGATTTACACAAGTATATGCATATATACATTATGGTCATCCAGGTGAAGGTGGGTCACCAAAGCAACACACCCCATTTACTGATAAGGTCCAGACAGATGAAAGCACCAATCAATTGCATAAGAAAGAAAACAACAAAAGTAAATACCACGTAGTGGAGTGGCCCCTAAAAGTTTTGGTTCTGCTAGTGGGTTTTCTGGCTCTTTCCATCAGGTTGTCTCGGTGATAATGATGCTTCCTTCTGGATGGCCGTCCTTTTGAAGCTCCTGGATCAGAAGGGACGGGTTCAGTTGCCTTCACTGGGTGGTTTGCTGAGACTGGGGAGGAAGAAAATGACAAGACCATCAGCAGCAGTGCCCCCTCTCGGCCCTGGGTGGTATCACATATCTGGGATGAGCTTGGCTGGTGATGCTCAGATGTTCATGTGTGACATCCCATACATGTAGTGTGAATTTACTGTACTGAAAGGTGCTAAGTTCTAAGTTTGATTGCATATTTTTTTGTCTGTTCTACCATTTTATTTTTGTCAGTTACAGCAAGTAAATTGTGTAAATTTACAAATAAATCCCATTTTATTTTTGTGTCTGATCATTTTTTTTTACTCTACATTACATTTTTTGCAGTACTCTTTTTCTAAATTCAGCTAGGTTTTGATTAAAATATCAAACCATTTAGTGTCTAACTCTTAATCCACTGGTGAAAAGGTTTTATTCACTGGTGATGGCGTTGTGGTTGACCGACTTTGCAGGTCTTGACACGTGTGAACAAGGATTTGACTATTTTAGTGGCTTTTACACA
Organism: Polypterus senegalus; assembly: GCF_016835505.1. NCBI lineage: Eukaryota > Metazoa > Chordata > Cladistia > Polypteriformes > Polypteridae > Polypterus > Polypterus senegalus. Next base: position 128,950,026 of record NC_053165.1, read on the forward strand.
GGGGAGCTAATGTTATGAGAAATGCCTGAATTGGTTTGAGTTGTGGTGAGAATGACGTCTCTGATGTGTGAATTGCATCAAAGCAATTGAGAAAAACTGTAAAAGAAAAAAAAACAAAAATGTTAGAAAATGTAAGCAACTGATGTGAAAGTTGGGGCATTTTGCATTTCTAGTTACTTCATCAAAGAGTCAATTTTGTTTATTAAATATTTTTTCTACCTTGCGCCCTGTGTTGGCTGGGATTGGCAGCAGACCCCCGTGACCCTGTAGTTAGGATATAGCGGGTTGGATAATGGATGGATGGATATTTTTTTCTAACAATAAGTCATATTCATGTCAGTCATTATCCAACCCACTATATCCTAACACAGGGTTTGGGGGTCTGCTAGAGCCAATCCCAGCCAACACAGAAACAAACCCCGGGCAGGGCGCCAGCCCACCACAGGGCACATGCGCACACACCCCCGAGACAATTTAGGATAGCCAGTGCGCCTAACCTGCATGTCTTTGGACTGTGGGAGGAAACCCACACAGACACGGGGAGAACATGCAAACTCCACGCAGGAGGACCCGGGAAGCGCCACCATGCCACCCATATTCATGTAATACATGCAATTATACGCATTTTTTAAAATGCACTTTAGAATGTCATGTGCTTAAATAGGCTTGTTGTGGCTCAATGGCTCTCCTGGGCAGTAGAGTCCAATTCAAGTGATGTAAAGTGACATTTATTGATGTGCTATTGTTAGTTGAGGAGGGACTGTGGCTAATTGTTGCTCAGATTTCATCCTTAAAGAAATACCCAATTGAAGAGTTTCGCAGATAAATTGTATTGCCAGAGAAATATGGAATTATTATCTAAATTAAAGCTTTTTATTTAAAACTATAAAAGTTTGTTTTAATAAAAAAAAGAATCCCAAAAAATAAAAACCCCAATAACCACAAGTATTTAGAGCAGTAAATACTAAATTTAGTTTCGGTGAAGAGATGAAGAAGAGAGTGCAGGCAGGGTGGACTGGATAGAGAAGAGTGGCAGGAGTGATTTGTGATAGAAGAGTAACTGCAAGAGTGATAGGGACGGTCTATAGGACGACAGTGAGACCCTCTGTGTTGTATGGTTTGGAGACGGTGGCACCGATGAAGAGGCAGGAGGCAATGCTGGAAATGGTGGAGTTGAAGGTGCTATGATTTTCACTTGGAGTAATGAAGGTAGATAGGATTAGAAATGAATATATTAGGAGGACATTATGGGTATGACAGCTTAGTGACAAAGTGAGAGGGGCTTGACTGAGATGGTTTGGGCACATGCAGAGGAGAGATGAGGGGTACATCAGGAAAAGAATGTTGAAGATGGGACCACCAGGCAAAAGTAAAAGAGGAAGGCAAAAGAAAAAAGTTTACAGATGTGGGCAGGAAGGACATGAAAGCAGTCAGTATGACAGGAAAAGATGAGACAAGGACAGATGAAGATGGATGATCTGCTGTGGCAACCCTTAAATGGGAGCACCCGAAAGAAGAAGAAATACAGTCTGCTCGTTCTCAACTATAGCAACAATATCACACCACTCAGATATTAGATGTGCCAGCCAATGAGATGATAGTCAAGTATGAGTCTGATTTGCAGTTTCTTACAAAAAATAAAACTCAGATGTTGGTTGTTATGATCAGAGTCTGCTTTTAACAGAAGAGGTTTTTGGACTTGACTCTTATCCCATCACATTTCCAGTGAACTATTAAATCCTAGGATCGTGGACAGCATTCTTATACCATTAATACATCCTGACCTTCATCAGCCTGCACTACTAATAGAGAGAATTCAAGACAACTGCTCTTCCTCCCTGATGTGGTCATTAAATACTCACTCCAAGAATCAGGTGAGCATCAGGTGAGGAGGCCAAAATGTGTTCCATCATAAAACTAACTTTTCTTATGTGGCTTGAAATGTTTTTCATATGGAATGAAGGCCAATGTTGTCTCCATTATTACCAGCAAATTAACTTATCTTTCATTCTCACTCACACACACGTGTTTATTTAATGAGGTAATAACTTTGCAAAGAGAAACAGAAAGTTTTGGCAGACCATTTGGCCCCTGCTCACTACTAATGTTGATTGGTGAATTTCACCAAAGCGTTATTTGCAGCAAATTTGCTGCATTTGTGTTTGCCCTTGTTTACTGATAATTTAGGCCAGTTTAGGATCATTTTCTTTCTTATTTTAATACCAGCACCCCAGAATGCTTTGCGAGGCCAGTGTGATGTCCTCTGGAGCTATAACAGCCGACATTGATGGGACCCCCCCCACCCCCCGAGATATGTAATGCTGATCATTTGCATTACAGACCCTGTGGGACGAGTAATCTGTGGTTGTAGCCCAATGTGCAGGTCGATCTTCAAGTTCCACAGCACATTATGCGCATGCATAATAATTAGCCATGTGGCACAGTGTGAGTGAAAACAAACCTTGACGGAGCCTGATGCCAAAACAGAGGAGACTTTACAAAATTATAATAATAGCAAAAAAATCATTAATGTTTACAAGACGTTTGTATCTTTTTCAAAGAAAAAAGTGCTAAGCATCGGCACAGACAGTTTGGGGAGCCTTCAGCACAACTTCAAAAAACAGAACAATTCAGCGTGTAGCTTCAATCATGACATGCCCCTTTGAATTTTCTGCCTTTAAAAGATCTTTGTGTTTTGTTTTTTTTTTACTTTTGACTAAGATTTCGGCATTTCCACTTTATTTTGGCAAAATATATGATTGCACATCTCTACCTTCTTTTTCTTTGATCTCACAGAAGCACGGTGGTGCAGTGGTTTGCACATCATCATTTTGGCCACAGTAATGAAACATATACAGCATAAATAACAAGTTATCTCTGCTCGTGAAGTTGTAATGTAATATAATAAACAGTTATGATTTTAAAATGTTAATTGTGTCAATTGTAAGTATCCAAAGTGCTTGGCTAGACCGCTGCATAGAGTAGGTGACTGTCAGTCAACAGGGCTTGTGAGCGACTGTGAAGATTGTTTTAAACAGGCCCAGCATTATCAAAAACTACACAGTAAAAGAGTCTGACTGAGAAATGTTAAAAGCCATTATGGAAATACAACTCAATAATATAACTCCATAATATATAATGCCATAACTCAAGTTGATAAATGGAATGCCACGAGTCATTAACCAGAAAGTTTGTTTGTGGTTTTTCTCCACTGTGCCGGTCAATATTCGAGTTTCATAATTAGGCACGTGCAGATAAAAAACAAACTTTGAACAATCCTGACAACCCCTTGTCAAAAACTGCTGACTGTATGATAATAATAACAAAAGGTTTATTACTGTTTACAACATGTTTCTATCTTTTTGATAGAAGAAAAAGTGCAAAGTATCAACACAGACAATTTGGAGAGCTTTCAGCACAACTTCAATCATGACACACCACTTTGAATTTTCTGCCTTTAAAAGACCTACATATATTTTTTTGTGACTTTTGACTATGATTTCAGCATTTCTGCTCGTTTTGATGAAACATATGTTTGAGCCTCTGACTGTGTACTTTCTTGTTTGATCTCACAGAGGCACGGTGGTGCAGTGGTTGGCACTTTTTGTTGTCACCTTTCTGGCCACTATAAATCGGTCCTGTATATTTGGCAGACTTTTCCTAGGCCTCAGAGACACTTTAAGAACCACTGCATCATTACAATCCAGTCAAATCTAATTCAGTTAGACCTTCCTCTTTGACTTTATTGTAGTTTGCCAAGCTCAGTGAATATCGTGTATATTTCTGTGATTTTGTGGAGCTCAGCAGTGTTTGCTCATCACTACTGCTCAACTTAAAGACTGAAGTGTGCAGAAGTACTGCCATCTTTCACTCTGTGTCCATCTGTTGCCTTCCTCTTGTTTGAAGGTGCATCTACTGCCCTTTCTGGTCAACCTGACCTCAATGGGATGTATTTATAGGCAGGCCAGTTGTCGTATATTAATGGGCTTCTTCTAAGAAGGGAGAGATAGGGAGATCAGTAAATTCCCACCCTCAAGGCTCCATCTTTTTTTTGTATTCCCTTTAATTTGTCTCATTCACATTTATGAACCATTTTATTTTACAAATCTAATTTTTTTCCTGATGGGAATCATATATTGAATTTTGGCACATGATGCTTTTGTTCTAGCAAAGAGTGCAGAGGTAACAAATAAGAAAGCCACCACCCTCAAAAGACTACACACAATGGAGGAGCCAATAAACAAATAACAGGAGACAAAACTGAAGTGTGATGATGTGAACAAAACAACTTTCCTAATACATTAAGCATAGTGATGTTTTGAATGTAATGAATATATTAAACTCCATAGTTTAAAAAAACAAAGTTATTCCTAAACAGTAATGGAGAAGTTCAATATTTTATAAGTTACAATCATGGTATGAATTATTTTGCCATATGAAACTGTTAAAAAATGAAGCATTTTTTTTTATAAATTCTAGAAATAAATAGTAGCCAGTCCTTGCATTTTATAATTGAGATAAAGGGTCTCAACAAAAGTCTTAAACCTTACCTAATATGTCCACTTTGAAGCAGCAAAGGTTTTAATTTAAACTTAATTTCTGAAGTGTGCCTGTGACACTAAAAGTCAATTCTAAAGCTTTGTCTTTTCAGCGATTCTGTTCTGCCGTGGCTGGTAACAACACACTCAAATCATATGGTTGGTTTTCTCTTAAAATGGTGCTGAATTCTCACTCATTACATTCTGTGTTGTTATTTTACATCGCCTATGGAGTGAAAACCAGTTTGTGTGGCAGTGTGGGTGTGAATAGTTTCATGGTAAGAAATAAGAGTTTCTACAGAGTTAAAAAATAACTCATAATAATTTACGACAAATTCACATTTCACTCGTGTGAATTACACTTGCGCTTGCTTCTGAAAATTGCAAGTACAATTCTCAGGTGTGAACAAACTGTTATGCAGCAGAGACAGAGTTTGAGCTCAGAGGGGCATACCCATACACAGGTGGGGTTAGGATATCAGGCCCACCCATGGGATATTATTTACTCTTGTGTAGTTAAATGTGGGCAGCAACCTGCGCAGACATGGGGAGAACATACAAACTCCACACATGGAGGACGAGGGATGCAAACCTGGGTCACTTTACAGTGAGGCTTAAGTACTAACATTGTACCACGGGCCCGGCCCCCACATTATTCACTGTGTAGATATTCATGCCTCCAGCAAAACCTGTTACCTCACTTGAGCAGAGAATCTGAGCGGCAACACCACAACATCAGCTGCCTCACTTCTTCCAACCCTATGAGCTGATCTGAGCCAGGATTCTTAAGGAGACTTGCTGGTGGCCATGTATCCAGACTATTAGGAGTGCTTGCAGGTCAATACTCCCTAACCACACCCCATGCTCTTTACTGGCTCCATTGATTCTGATATGTCACATTTCTTTTTCCCCTTCTTTAATCCCTTTATAATATGCATTTTAGTTTCCAAAGATATTGGCTTGCATTTTTGTGAAATACAGGGCAGATTATATTGTTGTGTCTCAGCTGTGGTGGTCTGGCTTTATGTGCAGTATATATGATGAACTCAGCACTGACATTGATACTTGGCAGAGCAGAGAGAATCAGCAGCCTGGTCCCTGCAGCCTAACAGAACAGATCACTAACAGAAGCTGTGGGCGGAGCTTATTGCTGATGGGGTTTAAAGGAGTGGCCAGGAGAGAACACTGTCTAGCTAACTGTGCAAACAGATCAAGGAGCTACAAAGGACGAGGCACAGCATGTGGGACCAGAGCTAGAGAGAGTGAGAGCCGAGCACGACTGAATAAGCTAAGTACAAGAAAATTATTTGTTCTGTGGGTCTGGAGAAAGTTGTGGGAGCCACAGCATTTAGTTATGACAGTGGTTCTCAAACTGTGGGGCGGGCCCCCCAGGGGGGCACGAAGATGTGAAAAAAAGAAAACAAGAATCAAAAATATGAAAAATACATCTATTGAAACCAAAACAAATTAACTTAAACTACATTCTGATACAGTGGAACATCGGTTCACGACCACGACCTGGTCATAACCCACTTTGGTCATGAACCAAAGTAATTTCCCCCATAGGATTGTATGTAAATACAATTAATCCGTTCCAGACCATATGAACTGTATGTAAATATATATATATTTTTAAGTTTTTAAGCACAAATATAGTTAATAATACCATAGAATGCACAGCATAATAGTAAACTAAATGTAAAAACATTGAATAACAGAGAAAAAGAACACTGTAATAGTTCACACTATAGCGCTACGAACCACTCGCTAAAAACACTTTTTTAATGAGTTTTAAGCACAGGGAAAAAAATGAACATTTGAAAAATCCGTAATATTAGTAAACCACCAAGAAAAGTAACATTGCAACAATGCACGCTACGAACCGATGGCTGTAAACAGAAGTGAAAACAAAAACAAGCCCAGTGCATTCTTTAACTGCCTTCTCTACTGTGGTCATGAACAGATGCAAAAGTTTGGCGATCTTTTTGGTCGTAAACTGATTTGTACATGTTCCGAGACGTTCGTGATCCGAGGTTCCACTGTACTAGAAAAATAAATACAGAGTTAGATAACTGTCGATAAAAGTGAAGTAGGTATAATAAAATATGTATCTATGACATATCATTAATTAAAAAAGAACAAATTGGTATTAGTGGGCTCCTTTCAAAAATGTTAGGTGGGGCGCGATTAAAACTGTTATGAAAACTCGGGTCGCAAATACTTAAAGGTTGAGAAACGCTGAGTTATGACATGCTTTGAGGCCAAACAAAACACCAGCTGTTAGACAGAAAGGCGTTAAGGGCATATAGATTTCTGACCATATGTACGTTACCGTTTGTACGGTGCTAGTGTGTGTGGTAACATAAAGGAACTATAGGAAGACAATTAAACCTTAAATAGAACACCATAGACAACAACTTTTTTCTTTTTGTGTGTTATATCAACTTTTTTCTTTATTTTTTAGTGTGAACTGTTTGCTTTGAATCTCACTAAAACTTTGAAAAGGAAGACACTTGGACTGTGGCGATTCTTTGCACAATGAGTCATTCTAACTGCACGAATGCCTTTCTCATAGCTGCATTCTGAACTATTTTAAACAGTTTGGAAACACCTCACAGTTACAAAGAGCAGAAATAGTTTAAGGCTGACTTTTACTATTGTCAAGTTCAAGGCATACTTCACTTTTAGATTTTTCTTTTTTACACTATTCAACAAATGAAGTGTTCTTTTTTTGCATTACATCTGTTGTCCACTGTGCTCTGCTTTCTTCCTCCACTCACACAGAAGTTCACTACAATATAATACAACTACAGTCAGTCAGTCATTTTCTACCTCTCAGGAAATAACTAAACACTCATGTATAAAATGTTCATTTTCTACAGAACATATAATATCCACAAAAGACAATAACTATTCTGTGTAAGGAATACCTATATGTACTGCTGCATAACTTTATTAACAAGGAGCTGCATTCTCAGGGGGGTTTGTTAAATAAGATAGTAGTGTACAATGTAGGCAGGTTATGAATATGAAGTGATAACTGCACAGGTAAGCCCAGTTGTGAAAAAGTTGGCTTGCATTTATTCAAGCAAATTGAAGAAAGTACTGTACACATACAGTCACTTTTTAAAACCAAACTAAGTATGTAATTCACATTTACTTTTACATTTATTTGCTTAGCAGACACTTTATCCAAAGTGACTTACCAAAGAGGTCAGTATAATCGAATAAACATCATTATGGGGCACTGTCTGGGAACAAGTGTTACAGAACAGATAACAAAATTAATCATCACAAGTGACGAGCTCAGAACAAAATACAAATGAGTTACAATTATTTATTTAAAAACCTAATATTAGTTAGACAGAAATTCATCAAATAAGAGCATCTTCAAATGCTTCTTAAACACACTGAGGGAGCCAGAGATTTGAAAGAAGTTGGGCAGCTTGCTCCACTAGCTAGGAGCTGCACATGAAGAGTATGGACTGAACTTTGATACCCTGCCAAGGTGGCATCATCATATTCCATTCATCAGCAGGCCTGAGTCGTCAAGAAAGTGCATAGGAGATCATGAGTGACTCCATACATACATGTGTAGGAGCTGACCCATTGACTACTCTGTAGGCAAGCATCAAGGATTAGAACCTATTATGTGCCACTACAGGAAGTCAAAAAATCTGATCTGAAAAAAAGACTGATATGTGCCTGCTTTGGCTGGTTGAACACCAGACATGCCGCTGCATTTTAAATCATCTGTAGCAGCGGCTTGGTGACATGTTCCAGTACTACTGCCACAGTACTACTGCCAGCAGAGAGTTGCAGTAGTCCAGATGTGACAAGACCAAAGCCTGGTCTGTTACATACAGTCTGGTCTTGCAGATATTGTACTGAGTGAATTTGCAAGATTGAGAAACTGTAGAAACATGGTCCCTTAAGGACAACTAGTTATCAATCACCGCCGCAATGTCATGTACCGACATGGGGGGTGTTAGCAATAATGAGGCAAGCTGAAAAGCTGAATAGATGGACAAGCTGAGATAATAAGGAGATCCATTTTTGCTAGGTTGAGTTGAAGATGGTGTTTCTTCATCAAGGTTGCAACATCAGTGAGGCATGCAGAGATTCTAGCTGATACTGTTTAGTTATCTGGTGGGAACAACAGATAGGACTGCATATCATTGGCATAGCACTGATAAGAAAATCTGTGGTACACAATGACAGGGCCAAGTGAGCAGGTGAAAAGAAAGGAGAGAAGAGGGCCCAGCACCAATCATTGGGACACCGTTGTGCTTGCCTGGTGCACTATTGACCTCTCTTCTTGCCATTGTACATGTTAGGATCTGCCCAGCAGGTAGGACTCAAAGCATCTGAAGGCTGGCTCAGTGATGCCAAGGACAGAGAGGATTGAAAGAAAGATCTGGTAGATTTGAAGGCAGTACCCAAACCACCAAGCCGTATTGTACATTAAATTGTCCCACCCTGTTTAAAGTTTCTTCTTAAATCTCTTGCCTTTCACAGTTCTTTTACCTTTCCATTCTTACCCACTTTTTACTGGACAGGGTTGCAAGGAACCAAAGTGTGTATAACCCATAAGCACTGGGCATAAAGCGGGAACCTAACTTTTGCCCGGTTCACTGTATGGCACATACATGTCAATGAGAACAAATCTACGAAAACGGTACAAGAAGGAAATCTGCACACAAAAGGCAGTCCAGCTCAGAACTGAACCACTTCTTGGAAGAAAGAAACGGTGCCCACTATTCAATACACAACTTACAAAATTTCATCCGAATGAGGAAAGAATATAAAAAAATCATGCAGCAACACATATATTTAAAGAGTCTCCGCTCTTTTCACATGATCTAACGTCTTAGACTTTCTGAAGACAAACTGACATTCTTAGTCTTCTTCTATCTCAGCAGTTGAAAAGCAAAAAGCACTTTTCACGTAAATCCCCTGGAGCAGTACAGAATTTCAAAGGAGCTGCTCAGTTTTCCTCTTATTACAGTTTCTGTCATTACCCTACTTAACCCATCTCGAGTAATTTACTAATACATGCTGAATAGACAGTGATGAATAAGATGTCAGTGCCCAGTCCTCACAAGTAGGCTTTAGGGTTACCTAAAATGTGGACAGACTCCCAGATGTACCTACCGCCCATGCTTCTCTATGAGACTTTAATTACAGTAGGTGCTAAGTTTCTTTTCTTTTTTATATCATTTGTCACATTATTCACAATTTCTGGACAAAGGCTTTTGACACAGGCAGACACAGGCACCCTTAGCCCCAGTGAAAGCACTCAGAGTCTCAGGACAGGCAGCAGAATCAAGATTTATTGTATGGTGCACATACAGAGTCACTACAGATGCAATGAGCGAGCAGCCATGGGCAGTTCTACATTTATTACAGTTCTTATCACACAAGACATTATTCATCCTCATCTGACTCTTAACATTCCCCTGCTTTAGTTCTGCCCCTACTTAATTCCACCATTATTTCTCAGCTGAGGGGGTGTCAAACCCCTCTCAGTCCATCATGTCTGTCTGACAAGGCCTACCCGTACTCCCTACAAGCTCGCTGCTTGCTACTATTATTTACAGCTGTGAGAACTGGTTCGAACACCATCAGACAAACACCAGCACTTTATAAAACACGCGTTTATTACTGCCAAAAGTCCCACATAGCACCAAACACCCCCAACACGGGCCTCTCTCAATGTCCGTGAGCCACCTTTCTTCTTCCTGTCATTGGAGCTTCGTCCACCTCCAGCTCCCGACTCTAGCTCCCCGAATGTAGGAAGGCGGCCCCTTTTATATTCACCCGGATGTGCTACAGGTGCTTGTTGTTGACCTTCCGGCGGTACTTCCTGGTGTGGCGGAAGTGCCGCACGAGCCCCCGGAAGCACTCCAGGTGTGCCTGGAAGGTTCTTCCTCCACCTGCCCAGGTGTGGCAGAACGCTCAGGGCGCCCCCCTGGCGGCGGCCATGGGCCACAACAGGTTTGAGTCTCCTGGCTCCGTCCCTGTGGTCCCCTTCTTATCCAGGGTGGTTGCCCCCTCGTGGGCTGGAGGGACTTATAAGCTGCCTCCAGATCCTTCCAGTCATCCCAGCTGGGTCTGGCCCCCAGCCTCCTGCCACAAGCCAAAGAGTTCCTACTCCCCCTCTAAGCGAGGGGCCCTTCCTTTTCCAGCTCTCTTGCACATCTAACTTTTGACTTATAAACTATTGGTGGTTTCTAGCTCATACAAAAGAATTAAAAAATATGTAGTGCAAGAAAAGAAAATGCGACAGCCAGTCAAATAATGTTTTGGGGAACTGCCCCATATAATGTCCAACGGACAGGTCAAAAACATGCTGAAACAAAACAGGTTCAACCAAGCATTTGACAAACTCATAAGGTAAAACGGGGGGTGTTTATACAGAAACAGAAATGGCTACAGGAAATTAAAGGAGGGAGGTGATGTCTTGTTTCGGATTTCTTTGTGATGTCATCAACGAGGGCCGAAAATACACTTTGGCCATTTTGGCTCCGCGATATGTCGGTTTACTTTTCTTCTTTGCTTCTGTGGAAAAAGAAAGAGAAAGGTCGGTACCCTTTTTTAACCCTCCGTCTTTCGACCGTCTACTCGCCGTGGGTTTTGTCAACTGTCTCCTAATCGTGCGTGAGTGACAGTAGCCATAAATTTTTTAATCCTAACTCTTACATCTAAATATTTAGTAAAATATAGTATTTACTTTTCTCATGTGCTTATAATACTTTTGTAGTACTGTACATACAGGTTACCAATTTTAAGAATATATTTTTCTATAGGGCCAGCTTATGGGTGTTTCTAAAAAAAAATATCAAGTTATGGGCTCCTTACAACAGTTTATCAAATTTCAGAACCAGACTCTTCATTTGTACAAATCATTTCAGACCAATTCACTTTGGGGCCTTCATGAGAACACTGTAAAGCTGATATTTTATAGCCAGGGTTCTTTCCCTGGGTTATGTGTGGATTTAAATTTTTATGGTTAGTTTTGTTAATTTTGAATTATTATTTTTCACATTTTTTATTTTATTTTTGTTTTATTCACTTATTCCTTATTTGTGTTCAGTGACTTTAATTATGCTGTCACTTTGTTGGTGGGGCCCCAGATGCAGAGCCATTTTGGTGTAGCGAGTCCACAGCTCAGATCAAAGGCCACTTTTTAAATAAATAATTGCCGCACTCACAGCTTAAAGAGGGGGCGTGGTAGTGTGGCCTGAGCGGTTCCCGGATGATTCGTGATGCGGACGGTCCTCGCTTAAGTGCACAGGTGAGGAGTCGTCCGCATCCATAATTGTTGCTGGGAGCTCCTAAGTGCCACATCTGATCCACGTCCCCATAATATTTAATAGAAGCGTGAAGTGGAAGGAGAGGTAAGAGAAGAAAGAGGAAGAAGGAAAGAAGAGTGAGAAAAGAACGGGAACAGAGGTTAATGGAGAAATAGGCGACAGGAAGGAGAAAGTCGGTGCGGGAGAGTGAGAGCGAGAACTGGCTCATGAAGGTTTAATGCAGATGGTAGGATAGCCCCGAATGAGTCTTTGGCCAACTCTCGGAGGGGACAGACTGAAGCAGTCGCTCCAGCTGAGCAGTTTTGAGGAGCTCGAATGACCGGCAGAGGGGTCAACTGGCAGTTGAGGGAAGTGGGGTGGAGGAGGTTTTGGATGTGTTGAGGCCCAGAGTGGGCGCCCTGGCCGTTGGGGAAGGAACCTAAGTCTCGGTCCGGCTGGAGCCCAACGTAGCCAGGGATCAGAGGGCTACCGGACCAGGGGCCTCATGCATAAATGGTGCATACGCACAGAAATGTTGCGTAAGAACGTTTCCACATTCAAATCGCGATGTATAAAACCTACACTTGGTGTAAAGCCACGCACTTTTCCACGGTACCTCATACCCTGTCGTATGCAAGTTCTCGGTTCGGTTTTGCAGACTGGCGGCACCCAGCGTCAAAGCAGTGCTACTGTTCCTGTTTGGTTACACCTTTATTTCTTAGAACCACATTTCTGACACGGCTTCATAAATACACTGAAATTAACCGCATATTGCTTATTAGTCTTATGCATCTGATTGTAGATTACCTGTAACAATATAATGGCCCAGGGAATATCCAATGTATTTCAAATACCATAACTGCTTTAGTGTTGTTACTCTCACTGCACCATCTTCTTCTTTTTCTTCTTTTAGCTGCTCCCTTTAAGGGTTGCCATAGCGGATCATCTTTTTCCATATTACTCTCACTGCACCACTCTGAGTATTTATATCACTGTATCTGAGTGGGGAATCACAGCAGCACCTGATCGGAAAGAGAATTATCGGTATACAGCATCAAGACCACGCTGCCTTAGCCACGACAAAACGTTTCAAAACCTTTCCTGTACGGACCTCAGGGTTAAAAAAAACAGTTTCATCCCAAGAACTATAAACGCACTCAATCAATTGCTCCTTATAGAACTGTTTGTACTTATAAGTACAATTACCCCACTGTAAACTTGCACTACAGTTATAATATTGCACAACCTGCGCCACTTTATAAAGCGCGTATTTACATATGATGACGATATCATTTGATGAAATGCAGCAAAATATGTTGATTATATTATACAGATAAAACTTTAACTTCATTTAAATAATCTGTATTGTTAATAATTATACATGTGAGGACACGGTGCCGCAGCGGTAGCAAGTTCACGTATTGTTCCTGCCATACGCTGTATATTTGCTGAGGCTGGCGCAACACTGGAAGGATAGATGGATAGAATAATTAAACATGTTCCTTAAAAGTTTTGAAGAATTGTTGTTGTAAGCTTACAGATGGCTTAACGTCTATTACAGAGCTGATTGTGCGGCGGTTGGGTATTTGGAGAAAGAAAAGCAACGACAGGAATTGGAGAGGTTAGTACGTTTGAAAGAGACAGTACTGCTACAACAAATTATTTCATTGAAGGTCGCGCATGGAACAACAGCATCTTGTGTGAGACATGAACAATCGCTGTACCATCGTGTTCTCATGTTTAATAACATGCTTTCATTCCAATCATCATGAAAATGATATCACGTATATATCTCAGTATTTTAATTATTCAGAGAGTTGTAATATCACGAATGTAATGGATTCTGTGTCCTGTCAGAGAAAGAGAAAGAATCGAAGCACGCAGTGATTCACACAGATAGAGCACATAGAAGATCAAATACAAAACAAAGCATTTAACGTGCTACTTTAGTTACAATGGGATTTGAGAAACTAGTAAATTAAATGAATTTAAGATGAAGTTTATGATGTAATACTTTAATGACCAAATAAACTACGTGATTAAAGTGGAAATTTTGAGATTAAAGTTGACATTTCGTGCTTTTTTCCCACTGTGTGCCTATTTTTTTTTTGTCTGTACCCTAATAAGCTCAGACAGTGGGCTGCAACTCGCCTTTTCATGGCGACTTTGATATGTGACTTCTTTTTTATTTTGGCACTGTGTGACTTTGTGAACTTCAGCTTTGGAGTTTCTCCGACACGCTATGTCACTCGATCAGCTTCCTTTTGTTGATTATACCACGGTTTAATTAAACAAATAGTATGTTTTTCCTTTGCCTCCACTTGGTATTCGCTGAAATTTGTATATTTTCCCCGGTGCTTTTCCCATTGTCTTTTCACAGAACGCTGAGCTTAAGGGCAATTTATATTGATTTGCATATTCAAATAGGCGTAATTCTGGGAGGAGTTTGGGCGGGACCGCACGCGCCTGCATGAGCATTACTTTTCACACTGACCGGGATTTATGGAGCGGAAGAACGTGGAAGTTGGAGTACGCACAGATTCCTGCATCTGGATTTTAATGTGCGTAAGCACATTTCGGCTTTTGTGGTTATGTCATGTTATAGTGCGAATTCTACGCACAGCGTTATGCATGAGGCCCCAGAAATGAAGGAGCTGCATTTGCAGGTAGGGCGACTCCCCTGTTGCGGGGCCCGAATGGGAGAAGCAGGGGAGCCGCCAGTGAGGAATAATAAGCACCAGATGTTTAAAGAAAGACTGCCTCCAGCCATTATTTTTAACCTTGTTGTTCTAAAGGATTTTTTTTTCTATTGTGTTTTTAACCTCCACAGATTCACCTGTTTTACTGGATTATTTATTTAATGACTTATTTGAGAGACACTGCACTATTTATTTGGACACTGTTTTGGTTTTGGTTTTTAATAAAAGCACTTCACATTTTTTGCACCATCCCCTTGCTTCATGGTTGATGTCTTCACTGCCTAGCTCATCGGTGACATTACCAATGGTGTCGGGTTCAAGAGCTCCCAGAAGCTGGATGGGAGCATGGAGCAGAACCCTCATCATCACAGCCATACTAACATCCCAGCTGCTGCGTCCTTCTTCTGGCTGTATACTCCCAGTCAGAAATAAGACCCAGCAACTGAGAATTGAGTTCAAGTTGGAGATTAAAGCAAGCATTGTTACTTGTTTTGTTGATTTCTAGATTTTCTCCCCTGTTTATTGGATTCTGGTTTGGGACTTGTTCATTAGGTCACCTTTTAAGCAATTTTTGTTTTGTTCTTTTGAGCATTTTTCCTTTTTTATTATTAAATACATTTTAATTTATAAAGATACTTTGTTTGAATTGCCTGTACAAGCCAGTTTTTTCAGGTTCTATCCAGTGGGAGGAATTTGTGGTGTTATATTTTGGTCATTTCTTTGTATTTTGGATGTTTAATACAAGCTCTCCATTGTTAGGTCTGTGTAGCTCACAGCCTGCAAGTTGCATTTAGGATACTGTCTTTGGGCTTGTATCTCAATAAAATCACCTTATGATGCGGTGAAAAAATAAATACTATTTAATTGATCGATTGCATCGTTTCAAGCCCTTCCGTGAGAACCCTAAATCCAAAGAGGACTGTTTCATTTATGTTAGGTAGAATGCCCAGAGGGGACTGGGCGGTCTCATGGTCTGGAATACCTACAGATTTTATTTTTTCTCCAGCCGTCTGGAGTTTTTTTGTTTTTTCTGTCCCCCCTGGCCATTGAACCTTACTCTTATTCGATGTTAATTAATGTTGTTTTATAATTGTGTCTTTCATTTTTCTATTCTTTAATATGTAAAGCACTTTGAGCTACTGTTTGTATGAAAATGTGCTATATAAATAAATGTTGTTGTTGTTGTTGTTGTTTGTCGTGAAATAGGATTCCTCCAAAGCAAAATAAGCTGAGACCTCGAAAAGCTGCTTCTTAAACAGGCCAGGATCATCAGTGGTCTGCCCAGCAGAAGCTTAACTGACTTCAGCCAGGCCCATAAATGAGAAGTTGTCAAAACAACTATAAATATTACACAATACAGGAAAAACTCCACAAGAAGAAGCATATATTTCATCCCTCATTTTATATTAACAGGGCAAACAAATAATCTTTACAAATTAAACATTTACTATAAAATATAGAAAATAAAGCACAAGTGGTCGATGAGTTCAGCCCCATAGAGAAAGCTATTCTCAAAATGCTGGAACTTGCTTAGAACATAGCCCTCTGTGTGGACGAACAAAGTAGGTCAAACGGATGTAGTGTGTCATAACATCCACGCGGTCAACCAAGTCCTTGTTTGCCACAGAGCCTATAGAGTGTGAAAAGAAGGGGAATCAGGTAGTGAGTCAACCAGGTGAAGGTGGAGGGAGTGATTGAGCCTTCCGCCTCACTGTGGGCTAGTCCTGTAGTGCTTGTGCAAAGGTCTGAAAGGTACCTACCGATTTTGTCGTGATTATAGGGAGCTGAACAAGAGGAACCATTCTGACACCTACCTCTGCCACTCATTCATGACATCCTAGAGTCGATGCAGAGGATCTGAAGTCCAAGTACTGGCAGGTCAGGAGGGGCAGGTCCAATATTGAGAAAGCAGCCTTCAACACCCTGGAAGGACTTTTCCATTTCCAACTCATGCCCTTGGCTGCTACACTTTCAACAAAACAGAAGAAGCAAAAAGAAGAGTTACCGAAAGGGCGATCCTCAGCAAAGTTCAAAACATAAGCCAATAATTAGAATCCTTGAAGCAAAGTGAAAAATATTCAAAATACTAAAATATTCAACCAAAAAACACAGCAATACTCACAGAAATTCCCACAACGGTAAATAATTCCCACACCTAGGCCTTCTCAGCACACTTACTTTATACAGGCAGTGGGAGGGACAATGAGTGGTGACATCAGGGTGGTCCCACCTCATTGGGCTCTACCCATAAAGGGCATAGAACATAACAACAATTAAAAGGGACAGTACAAAATTATTAACAGAACAGGCATGAACATACAACAGAGAATAATTCAAAAACAATAAAATGCCTAAAAACATGTACTACCTTCACATCACTGTACCATCTGATCATGTGTGAGCGCATAATCAAGTATGTCTATAATCAAAGTGATGTGTGTGCACATAAGTTTGTGTGCGTCTACAGATAAAACCAAAACAAAGTAAAAGGATGGGGAATTCTATCTTAAAGAGTAAAGACATTCTGATCTCAGCTAACTGTAAGGAAAGGCGTTCTGGAAGTTGCACCTGCAGGCTTATGGAGTGTAGGATGTTTGAAGCCTTGTAGAACACCAGCAGTAAAGAACAGAGGCACTCCATTCTTTTGATGATAGTTTTCTAGCAAATCAAGCACAGATTTGGAGTTTGTCAGAAAAAGAACAGATGCAAGTCAATCACAATAAAACAAAGTAAAATACAAACTAAACAAAAGACAAGAGAAGCCTTAACTGACTACTTGAATTAACTACACTACAGCTGAGTCTCTCAATAAGCAAATCACAGGGGTCCATTTTATTTACTGTATATCAAACTGACATATAATCTATACCTGCTCCCTCAGTACATTAAAAGTGAATTGGCTCCAGCAAACCCCCGTGACCCTGTAGTTAGGATACAGCGGGTTGGATAATGGATGGATGGATGTATTAAGATGAGGAGTGAAACAGAGCAGAACAAATGCTGATTATTAAGGATATCCAGTATGATGTACAGGCCTGAACAGCATTACAACCTAAAACACAGAATACAGTAATGGATGAAATGTTCATTAATCAACAGTCCGAGGCCTCAAAGTTCCTGAGATCTGTATCCAAAGAAGCTCAATTAATCCTGTGAAATCAAATTACGTTTATTAAAAAATGACCACCATCACTAAGATACAAACAATGAGATACTTACAATAAGAGAAATACAAATATATAAGTGACATAAAAGGTCAATGGTCATGATTAAGTTTTATGTAGTTGTGGGAATGTAACACTTGTCAGACAATTGAGCAAAGTGGGTGTTTTGCAGGCTCAGTTCACATAAGAAATGAAGACACAGGGGCAATACAATCATTGACTTCCTTTCCCTCTTTAACCTTAAAATAAAGAAGGACACTCTAGAGGGCCTCTGATGTCACGTCCACCTGGTCTCTGACCACAATACCCTATAAAACACCCTCATGAGCCAAAGACAGCTTTCATTTAACCAGCTACTAGAAAGGTGGAAGCCTCCTTCTTGGAAGCAGCTTGTACAGGCTAAAAGAAGCCATCACACAGACAGCCAATGCCACAACCAAACCTTCTGCTGTTATGGCATCATATTAAATGGGGTATCCATCCTGGGCCACAACCTTTTAACTGTCTTCCGATCTACTGTATTTCCTATAGTATGCCATCACCATGGGGCCCCCAGTCCCATAGACTCTGGTGTAACTATCCTGTCCTCACTACCTATAGTTAAGCCATTGTATTGACCCTTAGGAATACAAAGCAGCCAGCCATTACGGTAGATCACAGACAAATTCTCGGCATTTGAAGCAGTCAGTCAGCTCCTTCAATGGTACTCACACTCTTTAAAATAAAGGTGCCAAAGTGGTTCTTCAGAGCCATGCCATAGGGGAACCACATTTGGTTCCCAAAAGAATCATACACATGAAGGTTCTGGGAAGAGCCTTTACTTTTTCAGATCCGTTACAGATTCATGTTCTATAAATTGCAGAGAACAGGTGGTAACGGATTTGTAAAATACCAATGGCTTTAAGATCTTAAAAGAACTCTTTCTTTATAAAACATCACAGGCTAAGTTCAAGTTTTCTTGATCTGTTGGTATCCTGCTAGGTAGCCTTCTTTACATTAAATATTTCTGCTTTTCTACATATTAGAAACCTTTTCAAAGCCCAAAGATTAGTTTCCTATTTGGTTCTTTGTCAAGCAATGGATCTTTGGAGAACAAAACCATCTAGTAATGTGCCATTAAAGAACCAGTATTGTTAAGCGTGAAGATGCTGATGCACAAAAATTTGAATCAATTTGCCTTTTCCTTTGATGGTGAGTGGACACCAGCCTGACATTCTTAAAACGGATGGCAAAACTCGCCATTCTGTCCGCTCTACCCATTGTGATCAGCTAGTGATGCTTGCAAATCTCAACTGTCATCCATCTCTATCAGTACTGTTCAGGTGGTGAACCTTACCAACTTTTGTTTTGTTTGTTTGTTTCTTTATTAAAAATACTATGCTCCTAATTTAAAGTGGAAACCTCCCAAGGGTGAGGAAGATGTAGCACAGCATGTTCTGAATTCAAGCAAACCTCTGCTTGGGGATTGTGAGGTCAATGGTGTGGAAGAAAAATTAGACTTATGGGTCACATTCTCATTTAGGATAGCGTTTTGTCATCTTAGAAGTGTAAAAGGGGTAATAAATGTCAGAAGCCTGTTCAGACATATAAGGAAACCAGATAAAGGTCAAGTGAACAACACAGACAAGAATGTACCAGAAACATATTGATGTAATAAACCAGCTTTATGATTAAGCTCAGCATATGTCCTGTAAGCTGTAAAACTGGACAGTTGTCCCACTGAGATTTCAAGGGTAATATCTAAACTAAAAGATATTGAAGAACAAGGATATAATGGAGGACTTTTATATAGGCTGGTTGTGCTATATGCTAAACACCTCACGTCCTTTAACCAATCTGAGTATGATATGTAAGTATTAATCAGCACTGTTGTGTAAATTCAGTTATCAATAAGTATGAGCTTCTGCTTTCATTCTGAGCATGCTGTAACAGACTGCTTTTGAAGAATGCCAAGGAGTAATTGAAGATACAATGAACAGCTTTTCTCCTGCCTGATTACTAATTGGTCCTGTTAGAGGATAAGTTGTTTTCTTTAATTAAGATGTGGATTTCTACCACAGTGGAAAACCTCTTTTATGTGAGTCCCTGCTACTACGAGGGTTAACAGGAATAAGTAAAAGACTCCTGTGGCAAACAGACTTGAGGCGCAATACCCTGTGTGAAGGAGTTTGTGGATGGACTGGTGATCCAGCTGGAAGATTTGGTGGTAACTTAACCACCCAGGATGGCAATGCAATGAATGGACAGTGAATATACTTCCCATGTACACTAGGCGGCAGTATTCCACTGGTGCTGCTCCACTCTGGGTCATTGCAGGGCAGCATGGGAATTATAGACAGAGTAAGCAGCCCTGTCGGGGACCCTGGGGCTACTGGAGGGAGCTGTCGGGGGCAGCTTCCCTGCCATCTTCTATCTGACCCTAAAGTTCATCCAAGGTGTACCAGTATTGTGCCAGAAGTATTTCGCTGTCCCACATTATAAGAAGCCTATCTTCCTCTGCCTGGTGACTAAGAGTTGGGAATGGAGTTACACAATGCTCACATGGATGGAGGTGAAGGAAGGAAAAAAAGCAAATGAAAGAAAAGATAGTGGATGATACTGTACCTGGTTATAATGTGGTAAAGAAGTCTGGTGAAAAGAAAGAAAACAGAATAAAAGGTTCATTTGAACCTGGGACTGTGTCTGAGGTTTGGGGCTCTCTGGCGCCCCCTAGTGGCCACACCTGTAAAATGAAGTATAATCATCTTCAACCCAAACTAGGACTCTGTCAGTATAAAATACCTCTAGTAGTGCCAGTAAGGATCAGAGGTGTATATGAGACACCACCCACAGGGGGCTGTTACTGGAGGCAGCAACAGGAAGATTTTTCCTAACTGATGGCATAAGGTGTCAGCCTCAATCCATTTCTAATTACATAACACTAGCTGGAAGATGATCTTTAAATTTTGGAGAAAGTCTACCTGTTCATGCTGTTTTTTTAAAGCTCTGACAACACTGTAATGTCTCAGATGTCCATCCACCTATCGTTAATGAAATATTCGTTGTCTGGGAAAAAAATCTGATGGCTCAATTTATGTTATTTGAAAAAAGAAGTTGAGGGAGCATTTTGACCCTCCCTGAATAAACATTATTATTTTTCAAATTGTGACCTCCTGTTTGGATTCAGAAATGTGGACAAAATGGTATGGATTTGCATTCCGTTGATATCAGAGATGTCTTTAAACGTTCCACGTCTTTTTTGGTATTACCACCCAACAAAATAATAATTCATGTATGGATGGAAAACATGCTCCATGAATAGATTTGAGACTTTCTCACTTGCCTAGGTGACTCCAGTAGATCTAGTACTGAAACAAGATAGTGCATATCATTTTGTTTGGACTACCATGGCCTTAACTTCAAGATTCACTGTAAAGCTTACACCAGTGCTCGAAATGTTGGAATCCTTGAAGGAACCAACCATAAATATTCAACCTGGATTTTGGAGGATGCAGATGGGAGAAGATAAGGCATCAAAGGCTATAGCTCCCATAGGCTTGTTTGAGTTCCAGGATTCTGTCATTTTCAGAAATCCGGGGGTTGTTAAGGAAGAATATCATGGACAACATCATTGTCTTCTCCCTATCAACAGCTGTATGATTTTGAGATCATCTTCCAGAGTCAAAGGACAAGTTTATACTTCATGCAATGCAATGCGTGCACCCGTGGATGCCACTGCTATGCAAGCAATAATATATATATATATATACATATATATATATATTAATGTGTATTAAGGACCACCTGCAGGAATGGGGTGAGCGGTTGTCTGATCTTTTTTTTTATAGGCTGTGTGAAGAACATCCCTTGGTAGGCCATTAAACTGTCATAAGTGCACATAGGGTAAGCTAACTGGCGTTTTAAAAATGGCCTATTGCATATGAATGAGAATACCTTAGAACGGGTTGGTATCACTTTTGGGTTTGATTCCTGTCCTCTAACCCATGCTTGCCAGGAGATATTCCAGATCTCCACTGCCTTATGCTGGATAAAAGAGGCTCAGAAAATACAGCAGAGAAGTTTCACTAGCAATTTGATCCTACAATGATGGAGGGCTACAACACAGCCTAATTAGGCCTGTTCATTTCTGCTGACATGGGTGAAAACTGAAACAGATATCAGTTACTGACTGAACACCCTTTTAAAATGAAAGTTCAGGAACTCAGCACCACACAGATGAATAAATGTAAAGTTTGATGCTGTTTCTATGGCATCAAAGATGAAATAAGACTGCAGAAGAGACTGCTACAAAGGCTGCCAAACACACCATGTGAATTATGTGTCAGTTGAGAATTGCATAACACATCAGTTCTGTTCAAGAAGTGTAGCTATTTTAAAATAAAGGCACAGGTACCACTGGGAGATGACAGCATCTTATATCTGGTAGTGTGTTCTTATGTTGTAAATAAGGAAAAAAATAAAGACATCAATGAGAGTTCCCAAGCTGGATGCACAAGTCTGTGGTGGAAGCTTATGGCAGAATAGGGTGCCTAAACTGAAAAAGAAATGAAGCTTTGATAAAATCACATGTAAATGTTCCTTTCCCTCATGTATATTATATAATTTTAAAGTTACTCTTGTCGATGAATTGATGTACCTGATCCTAATTAGTCCACAGAGTCTGTAGAAGGCTAGCAGGGGTCAACACCAAAGGGCAGGAGGCTTAGCACAATAGCTTCTTGATATAAAAAGAGAACTTATTCTGACTTTTAAAATTATTGGCAAATTAGCCTCCATTGTATGGAAAATGATGGATGCAATTGTAAAAGTCAACACAGAAATGCAATGCAATGCGCCATTAGCAGATTTTATATGGGATAGTTAATGTATGTCTAGTAATTGTATGTGCTACAAATGGATTTTATTCTTAATGGCAAATACGACAAATTATTTCTTTTCTTACATTCTATGAGTCTTTCATAGCACAATAGAAACAGTAGGATGAAGGGATATTTAAGAGACAGATTGACAGAGGACAGCTGGAAGCAAGATCTAAAACAGGAAGCTGGACCTAAAAGGAGTCAAATTCATAAAGTGATGCAGGAGGACCTCAGACAATCACATTATCTGACCATGTTTAAAATGCAAACCTGTTCATTTTCGTATTTAGATTAGACACTGGGTCTTATAGATAGATAGATAGATAGATAGATAGATAGATAGATAGATAGATAGATAGATAGATAGATAGATAGATAGATAGATAGATAGATAGATAGATAGATAGATAGATAGATAGATAGATAGATAGATAGATAGATAGATAGATAGATAGATAGATAGATAGATACTTTATTAATCCCAAGGGGAAATTCACATAATCCAGCAGCAGTATACTGATACAAAGAAACAATACTAAATTAAATAGTAATAAAAATGAAAAGAATTAAAATAAAATTAATGTTCGCATTTACTCCCCCGGGTGGAATTGAAGAGTTGCATAGTGTGGGGGAGGAACGATCTCCTCAGTCTGTCAGTGGAACAGGACAGTGACAAAAGTCTGTCACTGAAGCTACTCCTCTGTCTGGAGATGACACTGTTAAGTGGATGCAGTGGATTCTTCATGATTGACAGGAGTTTGCTTAGTGCCCGTCGCTCTGCCACAGATGTTAAACTGTCCAACTTTAATCCTACAATGGAGCCTGCCTTCTTAACAAGTTTGTCCAGGCGTGAGGCGTCTTTCATCTTTATGCTGCCACCCCAGCACACCACCGCGTAGAAGAGGGCACTCGCCACAACCGTCTGGTAGAACATCTGCAGCATCTTACTGCAGATGTTGAAGGATGCCAACCTTCTCAGAAAGTATAGTCTGCTCTGAGCTTTCTTACATAGAGCATCAGTATTGGCAGTCCAGTCCAATTTGTCATCCAGCTGCACTCCCAGATATTTAAAGGTCTGCACCCTCTGCACACAGTCACCTCTGATGATCACAGGGTCCATGAGGGGCCTAGGCCTCCTAAAATCCACCACCAGCTCCTTGGTCTTGCTGGTGTTAAGGTGTAAGTGGTTTGAATCGCACCATTTAACAAAGTCTTTGATTAACTTTCTGTACTCCTCCTCCTGCCCACTCCTGATGCAGCCCACAATAGCAGTGTCATCAGCGAACTTTTGCACGTGGCAGGACTCCGAGTCATATTGGAAGTCTGATGTATATAGACTGAACAGGACCGGAGAAAGCACAGTCCCCTGCGGTGCTCCTGTGTTGCTGACCACAATGTCAGACCTGCAGTTCCCAAGACGCACATATTGAGGTCTGTCTGTAAGATAGTCCACAATCCATGCCAAGGTGTGAATCTACTCCCATCTCAGTCAGCTTATCCCTAAGGAGCAGAGGTTGGATGGTGTTGAAGGCACTAGAGAAGTCCAAAAACATAATTCTTACAGCACCACTGCCTCTGTCCAGGTGGGAGAGGGATCGATGAAGCATATAGATGATGGCATTCTCTGCTCCCACCTTCTCCTGGTATGCGAACTGCAGAGGGTCGAGGGCGTGACGGACCTGTGGCCCAGGTGGTGAAGCAGCAGCCGCTCCATGGTCTTCATCAGATGTGACGTCAGAGCAACAGGCCGGAAGTCATTCAGCTCACTAGGACGTGATACCTTTGGGACAGGAGTGATACAAGATGTTTTCCAAAGCCTCGGGACTCTCCCCTGTTCCAGGCTCAGGTTGAAGATGTGCTGTAGAGGACTCCCCAGGTCAAACGCACAGGCCTTCAGCAATCGTGGCGATACACCATCTGGACCCGCTGCTTTTCAGCTCTCTGCTCACCTGGGCTGCTGTAATTGTGGGTGGGGATGTCTCACCTATGCTGG
This sequence comes from Polypterus senegalus, assembly GCF_016835505.1. NCBI lineage: Eukaryota > Metazoa > Chordata > Cladistia > Polypteriformes > Polypteridae > Polypterus > Polypterus senegalus. Next base: position 128,974,574 of record NC_053165.1, read on the forward strand.
TATCAGCAGAAGGATGGTTGGAGGATGCAATTTTAAGACGTTTCTTTCCCACCAGAGACACACAAAGTGTTACAATTTGGTTATATTGGATACACATGCAATTAGGAGACTACAGCAAACATACCATGCCTTGCAAATGCATTCAGAACCTTAAAGGTTTAGAATTGTTGTTTGATCAGAAACTATTGTGATGCATCTCGCTCTGATCCATAAATCGGATGCAAACTGACATTCTGAAGCATGAGGGTTGGTTGTTAGTTAACTGATATTAAAAGTGTACTACTAGTGGATACAGAATGTATTTAGACTCCTTCTCTATCTGCACTTTATTGTGTTGTACATTTAATTTTAAACTGATAATTTTGCCATTTTTGACCATCAATCTATGTCTCGTAACAATTGCTGTTATGAGCTTAAAGTATGCATGAAGGAGACATTATCTGGTTAAATAACACTAATAAAGAGTAATATTTAATAGACAAGTCAAATGAATTCCAATTTAAAATGTCTCACACAGCTGATGCTTTAGTTTTTCAAAATTCTTTCTCTGTTTTAGATTTGTCACAATGTTAAGGTTACCTTTGTGATATTAAACTTGTCAATTTAAGATGATCATTTCAGAATTTATACAAAAGAGCCTTTGTCCTTTCGTTTTCAAGCTCTCACATAATTGGTCAGACTTTGCTTTTGCTTATTCCTGCTCATTAATGCAGAATTAGTCACTGAAATGTCCTGAATGTCCTATAAATCCTGAATGTGGTTGTAACTGGTGATGGCATCACTTTTGTTTCTGTACCATTCAAACATGTGTCATATGTGCTTTAGTCAAATTTTAGTTGTTATAGTAATAAACTTGACTAGTCAAGTTGGTTTAAATGAACCTAATGAACAATACAAATTTGATGTTTGCCGATTCATTTTTAGGAATTTAAAACATTAATTAAATGTCTGGTCAATGTGGAAGACTTAAAACACTAAGTAAATGCATATTATTTTTGAATGAAGGGGTGCCAGATGTTTGAGAGTCTGGTGCCCTGTACAAGGTTAGGTCCTGGTGGTGCAGTCTTAAACTGCAACTGCAGCCATTTTCATAACAAACCAATGATTAATGCAATGCATCCATAGTTTTACCATGTATATATGGGATTGCATTAAAAAGTAAATATCTTGCGATTCACTAAACTGACAGCTGAGTGGACACTATCAAAGCATGCATGAATAGTTCATTTTTATTTCACCAATAATTCTATAATGGCATAAAATAAGTAATATTGAAAGCTTTTTTTTTTTTACCTTAAAAGCAATTTAAGTTAAAACTTGTGGGATTCGTAAGCAACAAGATATCTTGTGCTGAAATCTGAGACCTGGAAGTGCTTCTTGATGTGTAACAAGTAAGATAGCTTTCCTTCTCTCTGCCTTACCTAGACTAAACATCAGTCATCCCCATTACCACTATCAATCTCAAATTCTGCAGTTCTTTCAGGAGAGGCCCTTTAACGTCTTCTTTGACCTTCTCTGCACCTCTATCAGAAAGCACCTATTCAAATAGATTAAGTTATATTTTACTTGTCGCCAAGGGAAATTAAAAACTAGGGTGTTCACAGCGTCACCTCAGCTAGCTCAAACTAAAGGTTTTCTCTCACCAAACATGGATGTACCGATACTTCCTCTCAACTTTTCCTTTCCTTCAGTGAATTTCTGCACTGCTGCTTGATCATCCCCATTTCAGTTCTTTGTCTTTAATGTCATAAATTGGTACTCACCCTACAGGTTAGAAAACATTACTGAAATATATGTAGATAAATCATCCTTCAATTAAATAACGAGACAAAACAGACATGCAATTTCCATTTTTTAATTTCATTACACAAGAATGTGCAAAGACATTAGGCATTGATAGGAGAGATGGCATTAATCACATTCTGGATATAATATACATTTCCACCTGAAGTTTTACATTTTTATTTTTCACAATTTGGAATATATTTTTTATTGATTCCTAAAAGGTTGCAAAATAATCAAAAAATTCATCTATATCAGCTGTCTGTAAATTTAAAACATTTAAAATGTGGAAAAAGGGGTGTAATTATACCAAATTAGAAAATGATTTTTTTGTTAATTCTATTCACTTCTTCAAACTACTTGATTTACGTGAAACTGTTTTTGATATATTGGCATACTTCTGCTTGTCCTTCCTGTAAAAGACAAAAACAATTGTATGTTACTAAAAAATGTTTATACATAATAAAAACAATATTTACTAATAAAATATTTAACACTTAAGCAATTATAACAAAAATATATTGTAAAATAAAAAATAAGCTATTGCACTATTTACGTTTTGGTCAATACTAATCTTTAACAGATCTACAGTCTGATGCAACTGTGTCACTCAGAGATGGGGGACTCGAGTCACATGACATGACTCGAGTCACAATTTTCAGGACTTGAGACTTGCTTGATTGAAGTAAGAAAATGACTTGACTTGACTTTGACTTGAGAGTAAGTGACTTGAGACTTGACTTAAAGTGGAAGACTCAACAATGACTTGAACTTTTAAATATAATTCGGTTAATAAAATAATTTAATAAAATAATTATGACTCAGCAGCACCATAATTGGCGCCTGCGCCCTTAACGCTGCACAACTCTTAACGTTACCAAGAAGAAGAAGAAGAATGCTGCACAACTCAAACCGTGCCAAACATGGCAGACAATAGTCGAGCTCCTCATATAGTCACGTTTGGCTATAAGGACTTTGAACTAGACCGTACTAACAAAAAAAGATTTGCCAGATGGAGAGAATGCAGCGCGAGAGTATCAGACACAACAACCACAACATCAAATTTCATCCGGCACTTCAAAAACCACAAGGAAAGGTAAAAGTCGAATTCTTTATAGTCAATTTAATAAAACGATTACTAATTAATTAAATTAATCTTTTCTGTTTGTCATAATTTGGCCTTGGTTGCATGTTTTTTTATCAGAAATGTGATGATCATCTCATAAATAAAACGCTATAACGTTACCAGTGGCATAGCCACATTTTAATGTTGAGTGCAACTTGAAATGAAAGGGCTTCTCGATATTACATGTAAACTATAATGTCTATATTAAATGTGCGCATTTTCAAGCGTTTGTATGGACTGTCTGTGTGTGGTTAGTTGAATGGCAGCTCGTGTAACGTTATACTGCATGAAAATCTAAGATGAAAGCGTCGGTGCAATCACTTCTCCTTCAATAACTCGTTCAAAACTTTTTGGTCATACAGACAAGAATAATTTCATCGTTCGAATCGGTTACGTTAAGTGTCTATAATTTTTTTTTGTACACTCACAATAACAACAAAATGTTGTGTGCTGTATAACAATGAAACCAGTTCAAATAGAAAACAAATATATCAGATTATATATTATGTATGAAACATGTATATTGCGCGTCCACCGCAGAGATGACGATTAAGCTTCATAACTTCATCACTGGGCTATATTAACATACATTATATTTATATTCTGCTGAAATGAAAAAGATCCGTTCATTTTAATTAACGAGATTCATCACTAACGTTAGATTAAAAATAGTGGATAAATCCCCTACTGTGCCTTATAATGGACAGCATAAGTATTAAAGCATCATATATAAAACATTTCCTCGATCATTAAGAAATTGTTTTTGAGGAAAACATTTCAGGATTTCTCTCTATATAATGGATATGTATGGCACCCCGAAGTTTGAATTTCCAAAATGCAGTTTAAATGCAGCTTCAGAAGACGATTCCAGCCGAGGAGGAGGAGTCTTATCTAGCGAAACAATCAGTTATTTTCTAAACAAATGGACAATTTATATACTTTTTAACCTCAAATGCTGGTCTTGTTTTGTCTCTGCGCAGTCTGTGTGATTCGGGTAAATACAGTCTTAGATTGCAGCAAAAGTGCAGACACAGTGTTTACACAGTTAACATGTATAGAAGCTCAAATGCCCTTTACAAAAAAAGGTAAAAACAGCATTGCAGGATGTTTTTGACATTAAAGATATAAAAGAGATTGTTGTTTTTGACATCTATTAACTGTATTTACCGAATCACACAGACTGCACAGAGAGGAGACAAGACCAGCATTTGAGGCTAAAAAGTATATAAATTGTCAATTTGTTTGGAAAATAACCAATCATTTCGGGCTTTCTGAAGCTGCATTTAAACTGCATTTTGGAAGTTCAAACTTCGGGGCGCCATACATATCCATTATATATAGACAGAAATCCTGAAATGTTTTCCTCAAAAAAAAAAAAAAAAAAAAAATTTCTTTATGACTGAGGAAAGAAAGACATGAACATATTGGATGACAAGGGGGTGAGTACATTATCTGTACATTGTTGTTGTCAAAGTAAACTAATCCTTTCAGATTGAATTGCATTATACATTTTAGACTGGATTTCTTAGTTTTAAACATTTTGTGTAAGCAACACAATTTTATTTTCAGATATTAATGTAGCACAGATATGCGTATAATTTAAATATAGCAATGCAAATAAGATACATAATATATGTATATAAGTTCATCTTTTCTGTAAAAATTTTTCTGTGCAAAAATAAACGTATTGAAAATTTAACGTCTGTTTTAGTACTGCAACTTGACTTGGCTTGAAACTTATCAGGACTCGACTTGACTTGCTTAGGGTGAACCCTTGACTTGACTTGACTTGCTTGATTTGTCTTAACAGTGACTTGAGGGTTAACACTTGAAACTTGCTTGGACTTGATCATATGCGACTTGTCCCCATCTCTGGTGTCACTTATATGTCATAAAGTGTTCCATTGTTCAAGTACAGTATCTTACCGTCACAAAAATAAAGCAGAAACTGGCTGTTATGCAGCTGAACATTTGTACCTCTCACCCCCTTTTCCATTATGTAAGCTTTTCCTTACAGTACGTATCAGTTTTCGCTATGGCATAGTCAGGGCTGTTGCCCTGGCACAAATGTAGCGTTTTTTTTATTTTCTCATTTACGAAGTACAGTATAGGGAAAGTATTACAATCATCCAAAAATTCGACCTCGGGACTTTGATGAATCTTGATGTTTTTAGACCTCCCTGAGTCCGAAAATACCGTTATTAGAATTATGTCTATGTGTGTGTATGTAAACATGATAACTTAAGTACGTTTTCAGTTAGGTCAACCAAATTTTGCATACAAGTATTAGTTACAAAAGGTAGATTTCTATCACTTTTGAGCTATTTCCACTAACCGTAAGTGGTACTTTTTTTATTCCTACAGCTGCAGAGTCTAATTTATTCAACTGTACTTTTATAATAATTGTTCAATATATTATTAAATTGATTTGATTTGTTGTTGATGGTTCTTTAATGTACATAATATAAAAATATAATCATTGTCTTGCAGTTTACTCCTCAAATATCCATCCCCATATATGAGTACTGTATACAATAAAGTCTAGAGGAGAGCACTCCCAAATTTTTTTTAGTCTTTGTGTTGTTATTTAAATATAATTTTTCACATTCTGTAGTTGATTCTGTTTTTGGATTTGTTTTGACTTTTGCTTTAATCCAACATTATTTTGGTATTTTGTTATATTAGTTGTTAGTGTTCATTAATTTTGTTAACATTATTGATGTTCCAGCTACCTGCATACTGAGCCCAAATAGGCAGGGTCACCTGATTATCCTGGAGGTCTTATAGCAAATTCAGCATTATTGATTTTGATTCTTGATTTTCATTTTGGTGTACTTTTGAAGTTCCCGCTATCAAAGATAAATTCACTGAGCCATGTCCAGGATGTAGGACATTCATAGCAGTACTGCTTAGAGATGGGCAAGATGAGGTCAGAGATCAAAGACTTTAATTAAAATGCTTGGCAAAGCAAAAATAAAAATGACACAGGCTTTAGACCCCTGCATGTCATTAACTTTTTCTTGGTCTGTGAATTACTGTGTTTGCTTGCCACTAAGGCAAAACCTATTTTCACTGTTGTTTTATTCTGCTTTGGTTTCTGGCATCCATTTTGATCTGTAATAAATATTTGAAGATTAAAAGTAACTTAATTTGCCTTTGTTTAGCTAGAGGTTTTTCTATTTTTTTCTCTCCCTTGTTTTTGCTGCTTTGGACATTTAGAACTATCTATGCCCATGCAGGCTGAAGACTGTCATTTAGGTAGGTTTGCCTGGAGGGAGGCGTACTCCTGGTGCCCAAATATGAATGAGGGTTACTGTGGTCTTTTACTGCATGTGGTCCTTTATTAAGGCCTGCTCTCCTTTTTGTGCATTTTGGTTGGGGGTATCACACTATTTGGGACAAAGAGATACAATGATGGCTGTTCCATTTATGCCAAGTTGGAATTTTAAACAAGTAAATCAAAAGTTTTATGTCTCAAGGTAATATACGTACTTCTAATCGTTCAGGGAGTGGGTTCACATGTGAAACAAGAGGTAAAAGTCCTCAGAGAATCACAAACTGACTATTTCGCCTAATATACAAAATAATTGCTCTTTAAATTTAACATAATGTCAAACATAAATCTGAAGTTGCCCAGAGGACTATTTCTCCTACAGCTCCTGTTAACTTCCTCTATGAGCGTCCACTTTTCCGAGTCAAGAACATTTTTTTATATGAATTTCATTCATGTAAAATGTATTCTTAACAGCTGTCGTCCAAGTGTATGTAACAGAAAAAGACGACAGGATGTGACATAAAGAGGACAAGGTAAATTCACAACGGGAGAGAGAAAAAGAGACATATAAAGTCCAACAGATTATAACAGGGCAGCACCATTAAAAAGTAGGGACATCCCTGCTTTCCATGTCAGGGAAAACAAAGATGGAAAAACTAAGTTAGGGGGTGGGACCTTTAACACTAACACAAAGCCTATAAAAAAACTCATAAACCCAGCCCACCTTAAATCTCTTCGCACCTCTCCGTCAGCATTTTTTGTCTTGTAAATGTGTTGATCAATACAAGCAGCCTACTATTTCATCCCCCCACCACCGCAGAACAGGCACAAAGTTCTCCCAGCTCAAGCCTTGATTATCTGGGAGTTAGGTACCTAGAGCTGTATACGGAAATAGTAGATCGTTATTTAGAACACGTGCATTTCATGTGTGTTCTGTTTCTACAATAATCTATGTAAAAACATTGTTAAAACAGAAAAGTTTTTCATACTTTAGTAATAAATGACAAAATGTAGACATAAACTGTATGTGTGAAGCTTTAAGTCCAAAGATCAAATAAAGGCAATGGAAAAAGAAATGGAGGATGCAACATCGACAAGTTTCTGTTCCTAGAGCGCCCATTCCCTCAGGAAAGCAAACTCAGTCAGTGTCAGGCGCCCCTTCAATGTAATAGGAACCACAGCATAGAGAGAAGTGTGTACACTGCAACAGGTACACATGTTGTAAATGTAGGAAGGACGGTCCTTGGGTGTATGGGAGCTGTTAACATTTGAATTTGATAATTGCATATAGTGTAGAACTGACCTCTCTGTACTATTCTTTCCTCTACATGTCCTGGAATACAAAAGAAACACCACCATGCACCAAAATGTGGAGACTGGACAAGATTGGAAAAATAAATAAATAAAACACGCGGGCAATGATTACAACCGCAAGAAGGCATGCAAATGAATATAAATAATATGAATAATGTTGCATCAGTGCCACAATGTTTACCGAAATGTACTATACAGGTCATAAAATTAATAATTCCAAATATCATATACACCTATGTATGTTTTTTGTCAGTGTGGCTTTGACATCATGCATCATAAGGCGCATACTAATTCACCGTAAGCAGGAACACTCAATAAAACTAAATTAAAAAAATTCAAGTGACAATGAGACAGGAAGAAGGCAGATACACCAACGTCTCTGTGTTAGCTTTTATCCATCCAGATCAGAGAATTTCCAGGCCCATTGTCTAAAAACCCCACTCACATCTACATTGATTCCCAGTTTCAAATAAAAGCTAACAGCGTCAGATCCCTGGGGGTGTTGTATCGTGACTGAGTGGAAAAAAAAAAACTAACTTTTACAAGTACTATAAATTTAAAATGTCTGTTACAGACACAAATCAAATGTATGTTTTTATTGTATAATATTAACAATAAGAGCAGTTCACACAAAACTGTATATGAGGCAGTCAGGATCGAACCGAGGGGAATCTTGATTACAAATCAGCAATTCTTACTGCTGCGACATGGAAGCTGTTGAATCATCTTCGTACCTTTTGTGAAAGTGTTTATTTGATCTTTGGACCTGTGGTGGGTTGGCGCCCTGCCCAGGATTTGTTTCCTGCCTTGCGCCCAGTGTTGGCTGGGATTGGCTCCAGCAGACCCCCGTGACCCTGTAGTTAGGATATAGCGGGTTGGATAATGGATGGATGGATCTTTGGACATCAGGTTTCACACATTATACAGTTTATGTCTATATTTTGTCATTTATTACTAAAATATGAAAAACGTTTCTGTTTTAACGATGTGTATACAAAGATTATTGTAGAAACGGAACACACATGAAATGCATGGGTGTGAAGTAACCCCATTATGAGCAACTAGAGACATTAAAAGTAAGATTAAAGAGAAGCAAGCACAGGCAGTAGCATTGATACATCCTGTCAGGGTACAAATGTGTAGAGTACCCCTGCATCTTTTTATTAGCTTGTACATACTATTTGGTCAGGAGCATAAAAGAGAAACGGAATTGGATAAAATTATATACGGCATTATGGTTCATTAGCTATTCACATTTAGTAGCTATTTAGTAGCTATTTGAGTCCCAACAGCTGACTCACTATTTGATGCAGACACTGAAATTGTTAGTGATCCGCTTATAAAGAAATGTAAAAACCTGAGCTATATACATTGTGTAGAAATTTCAGATAAATAAATGTATTATAAACACTTGGAGGGTTAAAAATATTAAGTCTGAATGGTGCAAATTAGACTATAGCCAAAAACAGGGAACAATCAAAGATAGCTATTTACCTTGTACCGCTAACCCCGGGTGAACACTAAACCCCGAGTTACAGCACGACTAGAAAACTGCTAGTATAAAGCAGTTCAATATCTAAAATCTACCGGGCAATGTGACCAACGCTCATCCTTTTATTGACCCCCCACCACCAGTCCCAGTTTAGCATTAACAACAAGCCATATCACCAAATAAAGAAGAAGCAAAAGAATAACACATATATTATTTTACATATATTTAGAAAAACAAACAAATAAATACATAGCAATCGAAACCCCCCTTTCAGGTTTAAACGCGTGATGTTCATAAATAAGAGAAACCAGTTTGTCCAAATGGGTTTACTGTCCTTATTGTTCAGTGCAAAGAGGAAACCCTACTGGAATACGCCGGCCGTCGAGCCGATAACAAAGTTTAATCCTACCGGTGCAAGATATTCGTCAGCGAAATCAAAGAAAAAAAGAGTCCGTCTTCAGAGACGCGCTATGATAAAAAGGCATATCCTCTTCCCTTACACCTCACTTTTATAACAGTTGTTCACAGCATAGTGCTAAATTGGTATTACAGCCTGGGAAAGGAAGACTGAGCCATGCCTCAGACTATTGATTACTTTATGGATGGACATCTGAGACAACAATTTGGTTTACAGCCTGGGAAAGGAGGACATGAGGCAATATCAAAAAACTTTATTATCTGGGAAAAGATGGATTAAAAAGTTTGAGCAAAATTCATCCATCATATTGACAGCCAGCCAATCAGGTGCATGCAACTATCACGTGTTGTGAAACCACGTCATGAAACTTTATAATAAATATGCCTCATTTTGAAAGCAATGTCAGAAGAAGAAGAGGAACAGATAAAGACGTCACTGGTCGTCAGAAAAGCATCATGAACATCGATTGCTAAATCAAACGTGCCCTGGGACATTCATCCTTGACATCTATAACTTTTTCGTAAGCTTTTTCTAAAGACTATATATATCCAGACTTTCCTATCAGTACCTATTTTCTATTATTCTTTGTTCCAGTGGTATTATTATTATTCTTGTAATAAATACCATGCTGCTTTTAACTTTCTATGCTTTGTCTTAAAGTCTATAGAATAATTGAAATAATAAGTTAGATTTTTTGAGCACCTAGTGCAGCCAGAGATTTACCATTACTTCTGTGCTGTGAGGTTCATTAAGGTTGCGAGTGAGAGCTCCACTAAGAAGGTATTCTTGGCTGATAAATAGCCTATAGTCAAGAGTGAGGAGTCTTTGTATGTTTAAATGTATTCTTGTAGACCAAAAGTAATATTTAGGTCTGAGATATCATTATCATTTGTGCCGATAATAAGCAAGTCTCTTGAAGTGCCGAGTCACAGGCTGTGTTATTCCTAAAGCACTTGTGTGGTTTAAAGTGATAAAGATTAAATCAACGTGTGTGTTTGTCATTCATGGGGCAATGTTGTGGTTAGGGTCTGTGTGTATGCGTATAGCTATGTATGTGTGTGTTCATCTTAAAGTGCAACAGTAGACCAACCCGATAACGAACTTGATGAGTACACTTACCTTTGAGAAAACAGGTAAAGGGTAAGTAGAAGGAAATACTATGATAATACAAGGTTCCTCCAGCTAATTAGAATCCATAGCATATATCTGTTTTAGTATTGTCAGTATGTAGTACTTTCACAAATAGTACTTGTGTACTTACCTGCTTCTGATGTAAACTGAGAGATTACATATAAAAAAGCAAAGTATTATTCCAACTGTTATGTGATGCTAGGACTCTTCTCATGCTATAACACCCTTTTATATGTTACATTTTTGAAGTCATATGAGTAAAGCAGTTTCTTAAGTAAAAGTATGTATTTTCATGACTTAAGTCATTTATGATTACATGTTTTTTTACCTTGCCATTTTCAGTTTGTTCCTGCATCCTTGGCCTCCCTCCCAGTGACTGGTATGGGATCCTCTTGTCATGAAACTCCCACAGGAGATACACAAAGTTCCATTGCTGTAAGGCTAAAAATACATAAACTAATCAAAAACATCACACATCTGTGTTACTCCATGATCAATGAAAATTCAACTGGTTATCTACTTTCAAAGTATGGACGATGATAATGACAATAATAATAATACATTTAATTCATATAGCACCTTTCTCATGCTAAAGGCGCTTCACAGAGTCACAGAAAGAACAACAGGGTATATGTAACATTGGATACAAATATTTTTGCGTAGAACAGATAAATACAGGATACAGGATATTATATAATAATAATTATTATTATATAATACAGTATGTTATAAAATGTATCAGTTTTGGGGGTTATGGGATCTTGCAATAAGCCAGACAAATGAAACTGCCCAAGGCAGTCATAGTACTTCTACATACCTCAATGGGGCAACAATGTAATTGTTGGAAATCAATTTTACAAAGTTATTTTTTTATGGGGAGGGTTATTGTGCTAATTTTGGACTACAATTTGACCAAACACTGCCACAAAGGCAGCTATAATGCAACAAACTAGAAACTGCCAAACCACTGCTTGCCATACATGACTAGGGGCCATCCTTAAAGTTCAGTAAATAGCTGCTCATTTAATAATACAGTAGATGCAGAGTGGCTCAATTTACCCTTCAGACCAATAGATTTCTACACCTGTATTCAGATTTTGGCCTTCCTGCCAGAGAGATGCAATAAAGGCTGCATTTAAAGAGTCTATTAAAACTATGCAAATTTACAGGGAGTTAGGAAACAGAAAATGAAAATTCAATATTGGGTGTGTGATATATGGCCGGCAGTTTATCCTGGCCAATACCCCCAAGCCACCAGATGGAGCCGGTCCGAATTCCCGCGGGGCATTCTAGTCAATGGAGTTCAACTTCACAGCCCTGCTGGATACCATGGGGGCCACCAGGGGACATTGCAGGGAGGCATGAAAGTTTTTATTATAGCCCGGAAGTACTCCCTAATCATGGGGACAGAAGGAATGAAGTACTTCCGGGCTAAAGAAAAGAAGATTTCATCTGACTCGGAAGTGCTATGAAATCACGTGGACTGAGGGATAGAGGCACTTCCAGGTCAAGGAATATAAAAGGACTGTGGGAGATCCCAGCAGAGAGCCGAGTTAGAAGGAAGGGTGACGGAGCTGCTGGGAGCAGAGGAGGATTTATTGCGATTTATTTTTATTACTAGCAAAATACCTGCACTTCACAGTGGAGAAGTAGTGTGTTAAATAAGTTATGAAAAAGAAAAGGAAACATTTTACAAATAATGTAACATGATTGTCAATGTAATTGTTTTGCCACTGTTATGAGTGTTGCTGCCATCAAGGATTTGATTATCATTATTTTTTTCAATGAGGTTTGTATTTGGAGGATGTGTTGTGTTCAAGTTACATTCCGTGTATGTCAACCATTGTAAAAATAACAGGTTTCATTCACTGAAGTGTTTACTACCCAAATTGGTACTCGTGAATCTAAGATGTTTAACAGGCATTCCCGGTATTAACTTGTGGATTTGCCTGCGAATATTTAGCGACAGCGTCTCTATGAACTTATGGATTTGCCTGCGAGTATTTAGCGACAGCATGTCTATTAACTTGTGGATTTTTCTGCAAGTATTTAGCGACAGTGTCTCTATGAACTTGTGGATTTGCCTGTGAGTATTTAGCGACAGCGTGTCTATTAACTTGTGGATTTTTCTGAGAGTATTTGGCGGCAGCGTCACGAAGTTGTTTTCGTCTAGCTACATAAGAAAATGTACCATGATGTCTGACACGCCTCCTCTTTACTGTTTTCTCACAGCTTGGATTGCTGCTGTCATAATCAGTTTGAGTTTCATGTTTTTTTTCAATTACGTTAGTATTTGCAGGACCTGTGTTGAAGTGACATTCGGCATCTGTCAAGTGTTGTAAGCATACAACCGGCTTCATCGATAACTTCGCATCCAGCTTTTGAGAGTTGAAACATTTATAAACATCAAAGTGCCCACTACTCAAATCGTTACCTGTGAATCTAAGATGTTTAAGAGGCATTGGCAGTTCTCCAAAGGTGTAAAATATTTGGCCATTTTGGTACACTTGAAAGCGACAACTGAACAATTCAGCGGCAGCCATCAATTCACATGCAGAAGCATAGGTGAAGGGCTTAAGCATTTCACTCTTATAGTGCCCCTGTGTAGTATAATTATCTCCTGTACCGTTATCAGTCCACACCTTGAACCTGTCTCAGTCATTCAATACATAAGACACAATGTTCCTCCGGATATCAAAAGTGAGCCTGATATGGCCGTGCAATATGTAACAAAGAGAATGGAAAAGGCAGGTGCCATCTCCGGGCATGGAAAACACTAGGTAAGTGACAGTTCTTTGATCGATGGTGATCATCTCGATAGACATGGTAATGGAGGTTGGAATGATAAAGGAAATGGGTACCTGAGCAATGTAAAGTAAGTGTAAAATACCTCTACAATAACTATAATTGTAATAAACAAACAATAAAACAGGGGAGAAGCCGTGGATTAAACAAAAAGGCTGTAGTTATCAGTAGGGAGACGTGAATCCTGTGGCGAAGCAAGGAAGGGAATGTAGAGACGGAGACGGACTGACCTTATATAGGCAGGCAGCCAAAAAGTGGTAGGCGCTGGGATGGGGGACCCAACGCCACCTCACACGGTGACCGAGGTGCAGGCTATGGACGTATATATGTATGTAAGTAGGATTCAGTTAGCGTTGGGAACCCGTGTACCAAATTTCTTGAAGATGGG
>NC_053165.1:128993303-129003303 GCF_016835505.1 Polypterus senegalus
TAAGGCAGTTCTGAAGGCGAAACGGGGTCAAACACCGTATTAGTATGGTGTTCCTAATAATCCTTTAGGTGAGTGTATATACACACACACACACACACACACACACACAGCAACTGTTGCTGGGGTGCCAGAATCCATCAAGGAAGGAAAATGAAAAACATTATTTGTACAAAATCTTAATTTAATTGATCCATTCCTAAATAATTAAATGGGCAGGCTATTTCGTATCAGTACAATACGCTGCTTGTTAAAACGGATGACTCCCGCTCTTACGTGCAAGTCTGCGTGGATATTATGAACTATCGTATCTGTTCAAGTTCTATTCTTGCTCTTACTTTTTTACCGTTCATCTAATGATTGCACGGAGTATGGCTTTACCAAAACAATCATTGATGGCGAATAAAGTATCCATTATTCATAAAGCTTCAATTGGTGATCTGTCTTTCTGCATTAACCGCATATTTTTTCATACGTCTCAAACCAAGGGGATGCGAGGGTAAAATGAATCGGGAAGCGCTAATATATATGTATGTGGGTGTATATATATGTAGGTGTATATATATATATTATATATATATATATATATATATATATATAGATTGAAATAGTTTTACTGTGAAATAATGCAAAGAGTACGCGACACGTGTTTCGCCCTAATTTTGGGGTCATCAGGCGTACATAGTCAGTGCACCCCCTCTCGGGAATCGAACCTCGGATGTTGGCGCTAGAGGTGAGGCCTCTTCCATTGCACCACGACGTGTGCTTTATCTATTTATGATGTATGTAGATTGGGGTATGTATATTATATATATATATATATATATATATATATATATATATATATATATATATATATATATATATATACCCACGCTTCGCAGAGGAGAAGTAGTGTGTTAAAGAGGTTATGAAAAAGAAAAGGAAACATTTTAAAAATAACGTAACATGTGTGTCAATATACAGTAATTGTTTTGTGAGTGTTATGAGTGTTGCTGTCATCAAGGATTTGATTATCATTATTTCTTTCAATCAGGTTCGTATTTGTAGGATGTGTTGTGTTCAAGTTACATTCCGTGTTTGTCAATCGTTGTAAAGATAACAGGTTTCATTCATCGATTCGTTTCTTACTGCATCAATAAACAGCTCGTCTTCCTCTTTATCTGAGACGTGACACACTGCATGCACAGGTTTTTTTTTACACTGTGTTCCTTTAGCGGGACATTGACTTTTCCACCGTGTGCTTTGTTTCCGCGGTAGCTGTACTCATGAATATGCTTGTATGTGTCAGACGCTTAATATTTTTTTGCTGCCTTCTCAATTGTGTAATTCGGTTTTTGTTCAGAACTCTTTGGAACTGTTGCTTTTTGTCTGTGCACTGCGTCAGTTCACATGAGCCGCTCGGTTTACATGCATCGAAGGTTCCCAGCTGTGCTGGTGCCATCTCGTGCAATGTCCACGGCTGTATTTAATGTTAGCCAAGACCCGGCCCTTAAAGTTTTTCTCGCAGTTTTGCTGAGTTTGTGCCAAACACCACCCTGACCATCTCATCTTCGTCTGCATAAGCACAGTCCTTCACCCGTGAATATTTAGCGGCAGTGTTTCTATTGGATTGCCGCTGACGGACGGCCTTATATGGGCAGGCACTAAATTACAATATTTAAGAAAACATGGTATAGAAGATATATTATGGGAAAAGTTTGATCCTATACACAGAAGCCAAAAAGTTGTAGGGAATAACCTGTACAAACAAGACTAATCCACTGAAGGCAAAAAAAAAAAAAAAACAATAAACTAAGTATCACAGGTAATTTACATTCAATATATGATTCATTCAATTTAAGAACAGAAATGATCTTTTGTATTTTCTTTTAAATGTATTATTCAATCAAGGATGCAGCTGGTATTGTAAATATGATAGCACAGTGGTACAATGGTTAGTATGCTGCTGTCACAAGTAACTAGTGTTTTAGGTTCAAATTCCAAACTAGGTTCTTACAGGAGAAAGTAGGGTGAAATGACACCTTTTATTGGGTAACTAAATAGATTACAAATGCAAGCTTTCGAGGCAGCTAACACCCCTTCATCAGGGATTGTTCTCCCATTGTCTGCTTGGATTTTCTTTTTCAAAACCCTGATATGCATATGTTAACTTAACTGGTGTGAGTGGGTACTGTAGTGTAGTGGACTGTCATTCTCTCCATGGTTGGTTCTTTTTTTATACGGATGTTTGTATTCTTTTTTTTTTTACAGACAGGTATCATATCCAAAGGGAGTTTAAAGGGATGGAAAATATTAACCAATTAAGATTATGCTGTCTAAAGTGTTTTTGACACTCCAAATCTGTATAAGACTAGGACTCTTCTTTGTAATTTCATTTTGTTTTTTCCTTAGTCCAGCAATATGACACTTTGCTCCACATAATGAATTTGGTCATAAAATGAACCCTTTCAACTAACCCCATCACACTTTGCTCCACATAATGAATTTGGTCAAAAAATGAACTCTTGCTTGTATTTTACTTTTATAACAGTTCTCTACAAAAATAAAAATAAGATTATTGAATCTACTTGCACTACAACAAACAGTAACATTATTTAGTACAGAATTGCCTTTATTTATCTGCATATTTCTACAGTCTGGAGTAAATTGTCAGAATTCAAGACCACTGCATGATCATATTAATGTGGCAATACTGGCAGTAAAATACAACAATTGAATTATTATTATACTAATTCATTGTTTCCCTAAAAATTCCACACCCTCAAATTATGTACAATGCTATACCAAAATAACGAGTCTGTCTATTTCCACAGGTACAATGCCTTATAGACAAATGTTTTTATTTATGTACAAACATACTGTATGAAAAATAAAGTACATTTTCTTTTAGTTTGTTGTTTTTAAATATCAGGACACAATTAACCATCAACTCTCACCATGTCCATAAACCATACAGCTGAAACCAGGGGTACTTTTTTCACTCAACTGAAACCACAAATACATTTTTTAATGTTTTAAATATAGAAAAATAAGTAATGATTATTTTTTTCCCCTAAGAAATGTAGTTTGGTGAAAAACAATTTCTTATTGTTACCTGTTCTTTTGCGCAGTAGCCACATATCATTCTGGTTGCCAGTTCCATTTCATGATTCTGAGCCTCATTGTGACAAATATCACAAGGGTATGCCCTTCCACAGCAAGGAAACCTAAATAAGAGAAGAAAGAAATGTTTTATTATGAAATGGTGCAATGACTGAAATGTATATCATTGCATGAGTTCTTTTTTTTCCAACCGTTTGGTCGGAGTTATACTTCACACGACGCGACGCATGCAGTGTTCATACTTGCGCGCGTACTTTACGTAAATCTGGAAGAATCCACCAGGTGGCAGTGCGAGATATTATCACGGTGAGAACATGTTCGGCTTCTCTGTGTTGTCAATTGCCTAGAACACCTATTAAATTCCGATGACACCTTACCGCAATATATCTGAAAAGGATGTTTATTGATTTAATCCATCAATCCAGGGATGTGTCCATTCCAGTAAGCATTGGGCACGAGTGAGAAACAGTCCCTTGACGAGGCATCCGCTCATCGCAAGGTGAATACAAGCACACACATACACTAGCGTCATTTTAGCGGCACCAAATCCCCAAATCTGCATATCTTTGGAAGGAAACCGGAGCACAGTGTGGAATACAAGCAGGAAATACCAGCAACATAACTCCCTGCGAGACAGCAGTGCTATCGCTCCACCACCGTGACACCCCCGTGTGTGTAATTATTCCCCCATGTGTGTAATTAATAGTATTCATTATTTAAACGAAATTATATGTAAAATGTAACATACACACTTTAATGCATTTCATCATCAAAGTGATATCAAGTATAAATCTAAAGATTCTAAATGTGCAGAGAGTTGGAATATCATACATTTAATTTGTTCTGTGTGGTGATCTTTTGCTGCTTTCCGCTGCTGTCAGGTCCAAGAAGCTTGTAGCGATTAAAAACTGGGATGACGTTTCAATGGTCTGCTTTAATGATAAAGTAAACTACGAGGTTAAAGTGGACATTTTGAGATTAAAGCCGAAATTTCCACTTTAATTACAAAATACACGTTTTCACTGTGTCCTTTATTTTTTTCTCAGTGGTTCAAATATAACGCTATACATTATGTTGCTGTTGTTAAGTGGCAAAAATAAAAAAGACGACACAAAAGATGGTATGTGAGACTTTTAAAATGTATCGTGTCATTACGTTCGGGAACTATCTACATGTGACAGAAAGCCTCTATGACGATCCTACGGGATGGATGCTTCGATGTGGTGAAGCAAAATGCCGACATACAGATGCATTCGTGGTGCTTTTATATTCAAGCATCAACATATTCCCGATCGTACTGACACAATACATTTTAAAAGTCTCACATACCATCTTTTGTGGTGTCTATTTTTTTGCAACTTCACATCGGCAACATAATGTATAGCGCTGTATTTGAGCCACCGAGAAAAAAATAAAAGACACGGTGAAAACGTTTAATTTGTGATTAAAGTGGAAATTTCGGCTTTAATCTCAAATGTCCACTTTAACCTCGTAGTTTACTTTATTATGAAAGCAGACCATCGTAAACGTCATCCCAGTTTTAATCGCTACGAGCTTCTTGGACCTGACAGCAGGTAAAGTAAAAAATAAAAATAGACGGCACAAAAGATGGTATGGGAGAATTTTAAAATGTATCGCGGTCATTACGATCGGGAATATGCGACGCTTGAATATAAAAGCACCACGAATGCATCTGTATGTCGGCATTTTGCTTCCCCACATCGAACCATTCATCAAACAGTGAAGCATGCACATCGATCCCCGTAGGAGCTGCATAGAGGCTTGCTGTCACATGTAGATAGTAAACAGAGACTCTGACGTCACGTTCCAACTTTTAGCACACTGCACCCCCCGACTTTTTGCTGGTACTGCAACTCGCGCACGCGTCGCGTTTATTTCTGAGGACCTGCTCAAAGGAAGCGTGAAATGAACGCTGGGAAGCGTGGCAGCCATGATGCGGGCGCGTACGCGTTCTGAGCGTGAAGTATAAATCGGCCCTTAATCATGAAGAAAGCCCCATTTCAAAATGAAAATCACAAAGCAGTTTGCTTACACAGTAAATGCACTAGAACAGTACTGAAGCGAATATAAAAATAAATATATTTAAAGCTTTATACTCTAAATTGTGGGTTATTTTTACTACAATAAAATATTTATCTTTGATATTCAATGGACTTTGTCCATTCTATATATTACTTGCATGTATACAATAATATTATACATGTCATAGCAGTACAGACATAATCTTGGGACTTTACTGGAATGATATTGTAAGAGACAGCCGGCAGCTCAATCCAGATGGGATGTCCTTGAGATGGAAGAATGGGGGAAGGCAGCTTTTCAAGGACACTGCCACCTCCAAAACACTAGATGGCAGCTCCCCTGAACTGCTGTGGTGCCCTGGGTTCCCGCATGGCACTATGGAACATGGAGTTCAGCAACATAGCCCTGCTGGGTACCGTGGGTGCTGCCAGGGGACGCTGTGGAAAGATGGTGGGAGAATAAATTCTCACCTAGCCTGAAAGTACTAATGGATCACGAGGACAGAAGTCCTGAAGTACTTCCAGGCTGGTTAGAAGCCTGGAATTCTCCATCTGAGTCCCGTCGGAGGAAGAACAGACTCACTTCCAGGCCAAGGACTATATAGAGACGAGCCAACGTCAGGTGGAGGTGGACAATGCTTGCTGGGAGTTGTGGTATATATACATATATACACACACACTAGTAAAATACCCGCGCTTCGCAGCGGCGAAGTACTGCATTAAAATTTTAATTAAGAAGAAAAGTAAACCTTTTTAAACTGAGGGAAAATATGCCAATAATTATTTGTTAAGGATCTCTTTGTATACCATGTTGTCAGTTCGGCCCTCTGGTTGAAACATGACCAAGCTGTGCGCTGAGCTTACTCTTAAGGATGCAACGTACAGTTGGCCATGTGAACAGTAATCTTGTCTCAAATCTCACAGCTTGGATTGCTGCTGTCATAATCGGTTTGAGTTTCATGGTTTGTTTCAATTACAACAGTATTTGCAGGATTTGTTGTGTTGAAGTGACATTCGGCATCTGTCAAGCGTTGTAAGCACACAACCGGTTTCATCGATAAAATCACATCCAGCTTTTGAGAGTTTAAACATTCATAAACATCAAAGTGTGCACTACTGAAATCATCACCTGTGAATCTAAGATGTTTAAGAGGCATTGGCGGTTGTCGAAAGGTGTAAAATATTTGGCCATTTCGGTACACTTGAAAGCGACAACCGAACAATTCAGCGGCAGCCATCAACTCACATGCAGAACCATAGGTGAAGGGCTTAAGCATTTCACTTTTCTAGTGCTCCTGTGTAGTATAATTATCTCCTGTACCGTCATCAGTTCACACCTTGAACCTGTCCAAGTCATTCAATACATAAGACACAATGTTCCTCCGGATATCAAGAGTGAGCCTGATATGGCCGTGCAATATGATCATCTCGATAGACATGGTAATGGGGGTTGGAATGATAAAGGAAATGGGTACCTGAGCAATGTAAAGTAAATGTAAAATAGCTACACAATAACTATAATTGTAATAAACAAACAATAAAACAGCGGAGAAGCCGTGGATTAAATAAAAAGGCTGTAGTTATCAGTAGGGAGACGTGAATCCCGTGGCGAAGCAAGGAAGGGAATGTAGAGACCGGAGCGACGGACGGCCTTATATAGGTAGGCAGCCAACAACGTGGGAGGCGTTGGGATGGGGGACCCAACGCCGCCTCACACGGCGACTGAGCTGCAGGCTATGGACGTATATATGTACGTAAATAGGATTCAGTTAGCGTTGGGAACCCGTGTACCAAATTTCTTGAAGATGGGCCCATAAGTAACAAAGACTGTTGAAAAGTTCAATATGGCGGCCGACAGTGGCATCATACCACCGAAATAAGTACGTACATTGGTTTCGGTTAGCTCAGGGAAGCTGCCTACCAAATTTCGAGAAGATGAGGCCATAAATAAGAAAGTTCAACATGTTGACCGTTATGACCGTTACGCGTAGAATTTCGAAATGAAACCTGCTAAACTTTTGTAAGTAAACTGTAAGGAATGAGCCTGCCAAATTTCAGCCTTCTACCTACACGGGAAGTTGGAGAATTAGTGATGTTGGAAAGTTCAATTTGGCGGCTGACAGTGGTGTCATACCAACGAAATAAGTATGGAGATCGGTTTCCATTAAAAGTTCAATATGGCGGCCGACAGTGGCATCATACCACCGAAATAAGTACCAAATTTCAGCCTTCTACTACACGGGAAGTTGGAGAATTATTGACGTTTGGAAAATTCAATATGGCGGCCGACAGTGGTGTCATACCACCGAAATAAGTACATACATCGGTTTTGGTTAGCGCAGGGAAGCCACCTACCAAATTTCGTGAAGATGGGGCCATAAATAAGAAAGTTCAACATGGCGGACGTTGTCAACCGTTATCGACCACTATGACCGTTACGTGTAGAATTTCAAAATGAAACCTGCTTAACCTTTGTAAGTATGCTGTAAGGAATAAGCCTGCCAAATTTCAGCTTTATACCTACATGGGAAGTTGGAGAATTAGTGATGAGTCAGTGAGGGCTTTGCCCTTTATATTATATAGAATATTATAGAAATATATATATATATATATATATATATATATATATATATATATATATATATATATATATATATATATATATATATATATATATATATATATATCAAAATACCTGCGCCGCAGAAGTTATGTAAAGAAGTATGAAAAAGAAAAGGAAACATTTTAAAAATAACATAACATGATTGTCAAAGTAATTGTTTTGTGTATTTGGACGAAGTTGTTTTCGTCTAGCTGCATCAGAAAATGTACCACGACGTCTGACACGCCTCCTTTTTACTGTTTTCTCACAGCTTGGATTGCTGCTGTCATAATCAGTTTCAGTCTATACATACATATATACACATATATATATATATATATATATATATACACACACATACATATCTTCATATCTATCTACATCATATATACACACACATACATACACACACAAATTAAATGTGTGTGTGTGTGTATGTATATATATATATATATATATATATATATATACACACACAATGTAGTATAGGTGTGTGTGTGTGTGTGTGTGTGTGTGTGTGTGTGTGTATATATATATATATATATATATATATATATATATACACACACACACAAACATATATACAAACATACATAAAGGTATATATATATATATATATATATATATGTATGAGTATATATATATGTATGTGTCTATATATGTGTGTATAGCTTTGGTCACTGAGTGCAAGGGAAAAATAATAAAATGTAGTCTAGAAGTTATTAAACAGTAAAACATTAACGTTTTAAGAAGTAAAGGTACATTGAACTACATTTTAAAGACGGTGTAACAGAACAGGTAAGTAGTACTAACAGCAGCTAAAATGTATATGGATCATCTCTCGGTAGTAGATCCCTTTTGAAAGGCGCTACACGACGGCTGTGGTATAGAAATTAAATTTTCTATGTGAACGTCCAAATTTCTGCCTTTGGTAATGTGCCTAACCGGCATTACCAGCAATTAATGAAAATTAGTTTTGTGTCCTCTGCAGTGTTAAGAGAGAAAGGCTTTGTTTTGGGATAAAAGGAAAAAAGGTGTAAAGAAAGGAAAGTTGCCTTTTTCTTTTATATAGTGTAGAGAGATGTCTTCGCTGATCTATATGAGCCTTTTGGAGACAGTCATGTGGGTCTTGTGTAGACTGGTGAGACGTCCCTGCCATTAATCGGCTGTGATGGCACTGTTGATCCTCCATTCCAGTGCGTGTCTTTATAATCCGAGCTGACGACCTCATAATCATATACATGCTTAAGAAAGTGCGAAGCGCCTTAATATTAGTTATATTAGTGATTGCACTTGTCTGGGCTATAGCTCAGGGGGAGGATGGAAAAAAATTAAAAGTGCTCACTTTGACTTAAGGCAGAAGCGCAGTCAGCGTCTCAAAGGCCGGCACAGCTATGCGTGCGTGCCGGCTGCTAGACTTTTGCAGGGCAGGCGACGCCACTTTTTGCAGACACGTTCACGTGATCAAAAGTCTCCGGCTCTTTGGATGTCATTCATATATATATCATATTTCTTATGATCGCCTCACCCTTCTGGCTCTTCGAACGAGTGTGGGGATTTCTCAACATCTGACCCCTGAGTTCAGTCAAGCCTTTGGCCGACTGTTTGAGGAAGTCCCAGCTTTCCTCATCACTGCCTACGGCTTGGCCGGTCGCCGATGGAAACGCCGCCGCCGGGGTAAGCGCGGTGGCATCAGGGCTCGGCTCCGAGCTTCCCGGATCCTCTCTAGGAACAACTCTCCAGGCTCCCAACATGAGGTAATGTTGCCGGAATGCCATTTGCCCTCGGACGCTCCGATGTACCTCCCTGCCTCGCCCGCCACCGCCGGGGTGAACTTTAACAACCTACGCCGTATCATGACAATATCAACCGCCACGGCTGGTACGCCTCTGTTGACGCCCTCCCAGCCGGTTCGTTTCGCTGATAAATGCCAGATCGGTCGTGAACAAAACTTTCATCCTGAAAGACTTTTTCTTTCTAATGGCCTGGATTTTTATGTACCGCTGAAACCTGGTTTTACCGGCGAGACGCTCCCACTCACTGAAGTTTTGCCTCCGGGATGTTCCTTTATCAACACGCCGAGAGCGAGCGCGGGCGTGGCTTATTGACCTTATTTAAATCTGATTTTATTTGCAACCGCCCTTCCTTTCCCCTTTCATTTTCCCCTTCAACTTTTGAGCTCAGTATGTTTGAACTAGTCTGCTCACCACCGCTGCTGTGCACACTCATTTATCGCCTCCAAAATACAATAAGA